>NC_045732.1:98198945-98381285 GCF_009834535.1 Camelus ferus | reverse complement strand
GCACAATTACTCTTCAAAGTTTCCTTTTTTTTTTAAACATTTTTTATTGATTTATAATCATTTTACAATGTTGTGTCAAATTCCAGTGTTCAGCAAAATTTTTCAGTTATTCATGGACATATACACACTCATTGTCACATTTTTTTCTCTGTGAGTTATCATAACATTTTGTGTATATTTCCCTGTGCTATACAGTGTAGTCTATTCAAAGTTTCCTTTTTAAGAAAGTCATTTAAGCCCTTTGTTGCTCCCTCCCCCAAATAATGACAGTTGTTCAACAGCCTTAATGGGGAACCCATAGGCAGAAATGATGCGTTCGTGACCAGTTCAGTTAGAAAGGGGACAAATTCAAAAATAGGATCGAGTGATGTGGGATTTATTGTGCCAACAGGGTATTTACCCCCGAGGTGAGTAGCTTACAACCAAGTCGCCCTTGATACGGGATCTAGTCATTGACTTAGTAATACATTCGGACCTTACTTCATATAATCCCTTATGTTCTTCAAGTGCTGTACAGGAGAGGGAGGAGAAGAGCAACGAAGCAGCCCAGTGAGGCCATAGCCATGTGCTTGGCACTTTTTCCTTAAGGAAAAGAGGGGTTTGCAGAGGGGCATTTTCTCCACTGTTTCCCAGTTGTATCACATTGTGGTGCCTTCCTGTTGGTAGATGAAGAGGTCCCATAGGATGGATATGAAAGGAGAATGCATAATGGAATCATAGAATTTTAGAGCTGGAATGGGCCTTAGAGGATTTTACCATTGTTCAAGAGCTGACGATTTAGCCAGAATCTGTCAGTTAGGGAAAATTTTGATCCAATCAGCATCCTTGCCTAAGCGCCTGTAAAGAAGTCTCACTTTCCTTCTGAGTAGAATTATAAGATCTTGGACCCCCAAACCAAAGGTGTCTTGGGGGTAGACCTTCCTGTCCTTCCTGACATCATCCTCTAAGTTAAGGGATCTCCTAAACAACACACATTTCCCTTTATAACCCATTTGAGAGATGACCCTTGCTGAATTATTGAAACTCTTCTTGAACTGGTTTATATGATCTGCCTGCCTCTTGTCTTGGAACACTGTGTTCACTACAACTTCAGTTTATTGGTCCCAAAGCTATTTTCCTGGAGTTTCACATTTGGAATGTGGCCAGAAAGCTTAGTTCTAAACTTCTGGGAATATGTGAGGTTTTTCCTTTCAGACTCGTGAGCAAGAAAAAAATACCAACAGTGTCATTCAGGCTGTCTTAGTGCTATCACTTTCCTCCGCCCAGTACTTCCAGTGAATTCTAATTATGTGTTGTATCTAAGCTGCACTGGTCAATTTGGCATGCAGGACCTTCCATTAATTTAATTATCATTCATGTATAGCAGGGCTCAGCAAACAAACTATGGCCCATGGGTTGTTTGCCTGTTTTTGTAAATAAAGTTTTATTGGAATGCAGTCATGCTCTTATTTACATGTTGTCTTTGGCTGCTTTATCACTGTGACAGTGTAGTTGAGCAATTGCAACAGAGATTGTGACCCACAAAACCAAAATATTTACTATCTAGTCCTTTTCCCCTACAAAAGGTTGATAATACCTGCTCTATATCACTGGTTTTTATTTAGAGATGTTCAACACATTTGTAGGAGGAGCTTTTTCAAGATACAGATTGCTAGAACCTACCTATTAAAGAAGGAGATTCATGGGTGGTTCTTGGGCTTGATGTTTTGAAAGGATGCAGTGCAGATTATACTGATATACTTTGGTTAGTAAGCATGGTTCACTATGAACATTTTATTCGTTTTTACTTCTAAGAATAGCCTATGGGGATAATTTGAGTTGCATCAAAAATCATAGCATAAATTTCACTAATTCTTGCCAAATTGATGACATAGACTCTCCATATCCCCTCCAACGTCACCGCTAAGATAGTGTTGGGAACTCCCCAGGCCTTTGATGTGTAGTCTTGAATAAGTTTGCCATTGCTGATCGTCACCTACCAGCAATTACCACTAAACATGTATTATGCATCCCCAGGTTGTTACAGCACTCTCCCCCCTGCCAGTTACTGCCTTGTCTGTCAGGTAGCACTGTCTTCTGTCACAACTGATGAACCGGAACCCCTAAGATATCAATGATGCACTGTGTTTCATTGCCAAGTACAAACTGATCCCCACTTTCCCTTCAGTGCTCCCTTAAATTATAGGCATACCCGAGTACCGATGCTGATGTCCCAACATGTCACAGACATCTTAGCATAACAGTTCGGTTTTGACGTGTTCTCCCTTAGTGTCAAACATGAACTGAACGTGGACCGGGTCAAGAAGCGCACCACAGTTGTACTCACATTCATCCACTCTTTGCTTCTCTGGTCAGTTGGTTGGGCCTGGTTACTTCCTCACTTGGGAAAAACATCTCTCCGAGGAGATTTCTCGGGCCCTCAAGTAAGTAGGCCACCAGCCTCCCAAGCATGACACGGTATGTCAGAATCCCATCTTAGACTCATGCTGCAACGCCATTTGCTCTTCTGGCCTCTAACTTTTACCGTACAACACCCAAAATGCTTCTTAGAAAAAATTTCAGTCCTGTAATTAGCATGAAGTAGAATTCCTTAAAATGTTTAACTGTAGATTTGTTATTAGAATGTGAGTCATACAGTACTCAAGGACGGTGTTAGCTGGGTATATACTCTTTTTTTAATGAACAAATAAAACAAAATAAATTATACATTGAGAAATATTGCCAAAGTTGATAGTGTCTGGAGAAGGCTGTTTAAGGTATTTAAGAAGGTTAGAAAGCATTTTAATTTAGGATATGGGGACATTTAACCTCAAGAAGAGGAGGCAAATGGGAGACTCAATAGATGTCTCCAAATATTTGAAAGGATGCTGTACAGGATTTAACCTTTTCTTTGGAACTGAGTTAGGCAGAACTAGGACCAATAAATGAAAACCAGAATGAGACGGAGCTAAATTCAGTCTGAAAAAGACTTTGTGACATTAGAACAGACTGTTGTGAGAAGTAGTAAATTCATCGTTACTGTGTAAATCCTAGTTAAACCTGGGTGACCAGCTGCCTGAGATTTAGCATATGGGACTTCTGCACTGGACGGGTGGTTTAACTAGGTCAGTAGATTTCAGAGTGCTCTGGGAGCACCTAAAGTGTTCCATATCGGTGCATCAGAAGCAGCTAGCTAGGTAAGAAGTGTGGAAGGTAGGACAAAAGATAGAAGTAAATCAATAAAGCTGAGAAGGCAGAGTAATATTGTAGCGTCATTCTTTACCACCGTTGCATCCCCAGCCCCTATGATACTATTTGGCCTGTAATAAGTGCTCAGTAAATAATCAGTGGATAAATATGCAGATGAATGAAGGAGAGGAAATAACTCACTACCAATAACAACAATGACAAAGTAATCGAATACAAGAAGAATAAATGCATGCTACTAGTTTGTGTTTGTGTGCATGGTGGAGCAGTGAACCTATTACTGAAGATTCCTGGAGAGAGGAAAGTGACTTCTTAGGTGAAATTGAGTTTTCAAAGAGCTGAAAAACATAGGATGGTAGAGGGTAAAATCAGAAAATGCAGACTAACAATGCAAGTTTCCTACAAGCGGGTACCTTATGTGTCTTGTGTACTCCTACATTCCCAGTGCAGAGCAGAGTTGCCAGCATGCATTTGTGGAAACATCATTTGTCAAATGAATACATATATGCATACATAGTGATGGAAATGAGTCATGTACACAGCACAATGGGTTGATCTTAGAATTCCAAATTTGAAAGCTACCAGTAATTTTCAAAGTTATTGTTGCCAAACTTCCATCTTGAAATGCTATTCCAGTATTTGCTTTTTCTAGGTAAACGTCCATAATGTCTCCAACTGTTCTTCATCGTATACTTTGCTTATGCCACTTCCTAGCCATGTGTCCTTGGGCAAGTTTATAACGACTCTGAGCTTCTGTTTCCTTATCTGTCGAATAGAGATAGTAACAAGATACCTCATACAGCTGTTCTGAGGATTCAGTGATACAATTTGTGTAAAGTTTTGGCACGTGACAGACGCTCTTTTTTTCCTCTATAAATTCCAACATGGTATATTGGAATCATCCAGACATTGATTAAAGTATTGGCACCACATCTTATTGACTGTTTGAGCTTGGACATTGTTATCTAACATCTCTGAGCCTTAGAGAGTAGCCTTGCTCAAAGAACTGTCGTGAGGACTAAATGAGATAATATGTTTAAAGTATTAAGCAGAGTACATGATAAGTGCTTAATAAGTGGTAGCTATTAGAGTCATGATTATCTCACTAGATTTCAAGGGCTTCTATCCTGATCTCCCTCTCCTGAACACATTCCCAGTTGGTACACAGCCTTCGGAAGGAGTGGTAGCCAGAAGTCAATGAAATACTACAAGTGTGATCTGACCAGAGGATAATGGACCAGCCGTATAATTTCCTTAAATACCGTACGTTTAATACTGCTGGTTAGACTGTATTAGGTTAGACTGGTGGTCCTTGATCAATGCTGACTCATACTGATCATACTGGGAGGAGTATCACATGTGATGCTAAGTCATACTCTTCCTACCTTCTCTTGTCTTTTTGCATGTGGTTTCTTGGACCACATTTATGACTTCTTTGGGTCATGGGTCTCATCTCTTTTCATCCTAGCCATGGACCAGCCAGTTAACTTTAGAACACTCAGCTTCCCAGTTATATAATAGGAGTATAGTTGCTTACATCTACTGCAGAAGGTGCCCAAAGAATTGGTAAATCTGAAAAGGCCTTGGAGATTTCCTACAGAATATGAAGGAAAACTTGTTACATGAAATAGTAATGTTTCTTCCAGAATGGTTAGCTATATTTCATTGCTTTCTCTAAATATACACCGGAACAATTCAAATGTTTCCAAAGGACATTATTTATTCAATGTGCCATTTGGCATGGCCTGGCCGGTTGTATTGATAACGCTTGTAGCTTAAAAAGAAGGTACATTACTAAGAGGACACTGAAGTCTGTGGCAAGGGCAATGAAAAGTTAAGTCCTCAATTGAAAATATTTTTCTAACATAGTAGGCAATAGGGAATGTCTTTCCTTACATGCACCTGTATTTGTGCTGTGTTGTGAACTGTAGTAAAGAATTTATCATTGAGTTTAAGAGCATGGACTCTGAAATCAGACTGCATGGATTTGAATTCAAGCTGTACCATATACCAGCTGTGTGACCTTAGGGAGATTGTTTATGCCTCAGTTTCCTTACCTATAAAACTGAGATTAAAGCAGTACGTATCTCATATGATTTTTATGTGGATGACATGAATTTATGCTCATAGAGCACTTAGGATAGTGCCTAGTAGGTAGTAAATGCTATGTGTTAGCAATAATTCCTATTCTAGTATTTCTGTCGTTTTACTATTGTTCTTCTCCTGGGTTTTCCAGATCTGTCCTTGGGCAGGAAACCTCCAATTGACATCTCAAACAATTAGGAAATCTTGCTGGCTCTACCTTCAAAATATACCCAGAATTTGAATAGTTCTCATCACCTCCACGTCTACTGAACTGGTCCAAATCAGTGCTTTCTCTCTTCTTAATGATTACAGTAGCCTTCAAATAAGTCTCTACGTTTGCCCTTGCTCCCACCTCCCACCAGTTTTTCTCAATACAGGAACCAGAGTGACTGCTTAAGCCTCAATTAGATTTTGACTTTCCAATGCTGAACATCTTCTAATGACCTTTCTTTCAGAGCAAACCCTAAAGTGCTTACATAGCCTTGTAAGACTCTTCATCATCAAGCCCTAGTGATCTCTCTCACTTCCTCTCCCAGTCTCCCTCAGTCACTCCACTCCAGTCATCCTGCCGTGTCATTTGCTGTTTCTCAGACATGGCAGGCATGCTCCTCAGGGACTTGCATTTGCTTTCTTCTTTGCTTGGAACATATTCCCCCAAATATCTACGTGACTCTCTTTCTCATCTCCTTCAGGTCTTTGCTCGAATCTCATTCTCTCATTGAAGCTGTTCTTAAATCCATGTTTAAAACTGTATCCCCTCCATAATCAGTACCTCCAGCTTCCTGCATTTTTCTACATAGCACTGAACACTGTCAGGTGAAACGTGTGGTTGAATTTATTTGAATACAATTGTCCCCACCCTTCCCCATTAGAATATATGTTATTTGAGGTCAGGTACCATGTTTTGTCCAGTGCTATAGAAGATCTGAACTTGGACACATAGGTACTCAGTAAATGCTGAATAGTCTTTAAGCTATTGTCTGGATTTTGCCTGAAAACATTTCATAGTTCATAAAATAATTATATACTAAATGCCTTATGCCTTGATACATTCCCTCATGATCTTGACATTTCTTTTTCGCTTTCAGACAGTGTTACCACTTACACAGATCTCCTTCCATGAACTATGACTGTATCTCATCCTACTAGGAAAGAAAGAATAACTTGGGTACTTTAGTGGGAAGAGCACCACGAAGTTAGAAAATCTAATAGAATAGAATTCTGAAGCTGAAAGAAGCCTTGAAGACCTTAGAGAACATATAATTCTTTACTTAACAGATGGGCAAATTGAGGTGCAAAGGGTCCCATGGTTTGTTACCACATTGATCTTTCAGATTCTAGTCTAGATACCAAGTTTAATGCCATTTCCATTATATGTGATCCTTATCTCTAGGTAGGAGCCAGTACACCATGGAGTTAAGGGACACTCAACAGATAGAAATAAAGCAGCTTGAGGACAACTCTGAAACCATTGTTGTGAGAGCAAAATAACTTTACAAAAACTTGATCCTAAAGGAAGAGCAAGAAGAATGGTCAGAATTTGTATGGGTTAATCTGAGATGCTTCATGAAAGAGATGCATTATGATGTATGTTTGAGGCAGATAAGGGCTTGAACTGAAAGAAGAAGAGCTTAAATTATAGATAAAAACGAAGAAGAGACTTCTTAAAATCTTAAAGCAGGAATTAGCAAGGTGTTTTTTTTTTTTTTTTGTTGTTGTTTTTTTTTGTCTGTTTCTTTGTGGAAGTCAGTTAACCTTAGCTGGAGCAAATGGTCAAGTCTTTGCAAAGTGAGCCTTATTTCAGTGAAAACAGCTTACTCTTCATGCTCATAGTTGACTGCTGTACCATTGATGCTAAGAGATGCTGCTTGTGAAACAGTCTTAAGTGTTTATGCGACAGTGAGGTTATTGGTTTGTGGGTGCTCAGAGAAGGCAAGAATTGGATGGATGGATTGCTTTGCATATAAGGTGAATGCAGGTTACCCAAATAGATGCTAGAAGGGGAAAGGGCTTAGAAGATTGAGAAGTAGGGCCTAATGTCTGGAAGAGGAAGAACAAAGAAATTGGAGCATTGTTCTCCACCTCAGCCACATTTTGCTTTCTCCCTGCTTGTGACAGAGATACACAGTAACATTTTCATCTTCAAATCTATATACCAGAGAATTCTGCCACTTAGTAGATAATTGACATTGAGCCAGCTACTTATCCTCTCTGACCCTGAACATCTTTTTAAAACAAATGATCACAATAGCCATCTCGTAGGGTGAGTGAGATGACTGAATGAAATTAAAGCATCTAAAACACTACCTGGTTCATAGTAAGCCCTACATTATATGTGGATTTTATCCTGTGTGATATAGCTTTTTATTTGTATTCTACTTTACCAGATAATACATCATGATAATATACATTCTTACTTGTTCCCTGTCCAAACCTAGTGAGGCAGATGGCATTTTGGTGGTGGTGGTTAATGCCAGTAATTTTACTATTTAAAGGGCTATGCCTTGCCATTATAATCACTTAAAAGCAGTTGCTAGCTTACATGTAAATAGCATACCTTCCCCCGTTGCTTTCTCTATGCAGAATTATTCTCTTTACTGCAGTCTTTCCAAATCCAGGGCCAGTGCCTACATCTTTCGAAATAACTATTTCTGTAGCCACTTATCCCTTCTCTGTAGCAAACAGATGCAGAACATTTGTTGAGAGGAGCTCTTGAAAGGGCACTATTATGTTTCTGCTTTTAGAGATGGACTTTACTGACCTTTTGGAAGCTCAGACCTTTTCTCCAGAGGGAGGATAATGTCTGTGTATGTTGCTTTCTCATCTGTGAGTGGCCTGTTGTTGATGCTGAAGTGCCACGTGCCCTGTCTGGCTTAGAGCTCCTGGAAGAGGGTGCTGGAGGCTGCAATTGGGAAAGAGCTGAGGACCCATGTTCGCTGAGTAACAGCCATCCGGGCACAAGCCTTCCCACGCAGTGCAAACAGGTTTCTGAGCAAGAGAAACGAATAACACAGGGAGCACCAAGGTGGAGAAAGGGAATCAATCAAAGCCTCTGAACACTCTCGGAGCTCCATTTCTCAGAGGCTTGACTCCCAGAAATTCTTTCTGCATCCTTTGAGACACAGTCTAAGACAGCGTGCTTGAGAGAAAGACAGAATCAAAGAGAAAAACCACACTGGCGCAGTCACAGACCGAAAAGAGAATCAAACTAAGAGAGACAGATGGAGTTAGAGACAGATTGAGAAAAACATAGGCAGAGACGGACCTCGGAGAACTCTATTATTCTCCATATTAATGTGGACGTCTGCCTGGGCTGGAGTTCAGACTCAGACAAACAACCTGCCATGGGGACTGTGTATAAAACCAGGCACACAGTGTGTCCTGGATCCTATCAGTGTTCTGCTGAGAGCCACTGGAGCCACTGGGGACACGTGCAGGCATCTATAACCTGGAACCTCCCTGATGAGAAATGTGGATAGGGTTTCCTCAGTAGCTACAAAGTGGTTGATACTTCTGGGGTCACCAAAATAATCAGACTCTATCGGCCAGGGCTCTCACTCTATATCTAGAAGGCCAGAGGCCAGACAAAGCTATCAAGTGGAGTCATACCCATATCCCGAAAGAAATTGGTCTTTCTACCAAGAAAATGGAATGATGGGGAGATAACTGAATAATGATGCTCACAGGTGTCAGAGGAGGATATTTGTGGCCAGATGGGGTGAGGGGAAATGTGGTCATTCAGAAAACATGGATAGAAATGATCTAAAAATATAAGATAGTTGTAATTGAACTTATATCCTAGCAATAATTTAGGAAAATGACAAAATAATAGACAACCTAAGATTAGGACTAAGACAGCAAAAGAGGTCTCAACCTTCAGATCTTGATGGGCAATTGTTCTTTCAACAGATGAGCAGTTTATTATTTGTAGAGCTAAGAAATGCTTTAATTGTCTTGGCATGTGACTGCCTTCAGTTAACAACAGTGGACCTAATATTCCCATTCGGGCTTCAGATAAGAAACTGTGGAGTGATAACATCTGTCAGGAACCTTCTGAGTAGAAATCATATTTCTTCTAGAACAAGGGCAGGATTGGTAATTTAAAACGGTTTTAGAATTAAAACAGTTTATACAAGTAAATCATGATAGTGACACACATAGATATACAAAACAGACATGTGAAAGGAAAATTAATTAATGCTGCTCCTACTTTTGTCGCCCAAACTGACAACTGTTCATATTTTGGCATCTGTTCTTTCAGCAATTGTCCTCTCTCTGTATATAATATTCATGCATATATTTCAAAATGCAAATCATAACATACTATGTACATTGATGTGATATCTGCCTTTCCTTGTACAATATATTATATATGCTCTTCCATATCAGTTCATAGATTTCTAGGAGGTAGCTACATCATAATTTGTAAAGAATACATAATATTCTACTGCATGGATGAAACACATTTTATTTAGGTAGAATTTGAACTGATATCTGACTCCAAAGTCTGTACTTTCCCGACAAAGGATAAAACAAGGCATAACTAAAGATGTACTGATAACATGTAACATAGGAAGGGTATGACTGCAAAGAAAGAATTCAGGGGTTCCTTGTGTTTGTCAGGGTGTGATGTAAAGAGAATGATTTACTTCAAAAGTTCAAATCAAGTGTGTATGTTGGAAAATAAGACAGTGGGGATAACAAAATAAAACCTTTCCCATTCATTCTCCACTTGGTGGTTTGAAAGATAACTTGATAACAAATGTATGTTGTTTTAGAGAACCCACACAGTGCAGTGAAAAGAGCCCTGGAATAGAAGTCTGAAGACCAATATTTCTGTTTTAACTGAGTCGTACTAGTTGTATGACTCGATTGACACAGTCACTCAACAGGGATAGATCTGTAGAAAAGGATGGATGAAGATTTTGGTTTCGTTTCCTAAATTCCACCTAAAGTTCTTATCTAACTTTTTGGGGTATGAAGAGTTTACACTAGTCAATGTATTCCATTTATATTTGAGCATCTCTTATAAGTGAGTGTCAGGGCAATTCCCTGCTCACTTCTCCTTTAATCTGATTTTGTCTACTGCCTTCCATGTGCCTCAGACAGCAGGCTCTGTGGCCGAAAGAGGAGGGTTCTTTAGGTATGCAGCCCTGTAAGTCCATTGCCTTTGTATCGTTTCTTTGTCATCATTTTCCAGTTCTGACTTGGGGTGCAAGGTGGTAAGCGGTGAGTGGCATTTGGGGATGCAAGGTAGAAGATCCTGCTTACTGACAGAGGTAGTTTCCTTGATGGCAATTATCTCCCTAAGCATAGAATTTGTGTCCCTTCAGATCACCAATGACCCTCTCTTGAAACCCACTCAAATGAACTCAAAAATTACACAGATAAAAAGAGAGGGCCCAAACCTTTGTCCTGGCCTTAATAAGTTCTTGTTCCTCTTCCTTTTTTGTGCCGTGCCTCTCAGTGCCACCTCCCTTTATCATATCCTGTATCCCTTCCCATTGTTTGTATGTGCCTAGATCACAGCATAGGGCCTAAAGTGCACTTAACATTTCCCCAGTATCAAAGTACACTGTCTTCACAGCACTGTATCCAGAGAATAATTGGTATGTCGGGAGAGTATGTGATCCCACAGCCTATTCTCCGATTTGCCTTTGATAATGGGACTAGGCCAGGCTGGCTAGTTAATGAGCCAATTATTTTACGACAAGGCAGTAGATCTGGACACAGAGCTCTCTAGTTTTGGGGTCTTATTTTATTAAGGCCTCTTTTCTTCAAGGCTTGCCTTTCCCATGGGGAAGCCCTTTCTGAGAGTCAAAGGCCAACATTGCATGTACCTAACTTGAAGCAGTGTGACATGCGAATAATTTGAGTCCTCCAAAAGGTAAAACAGGAAACTTTGAGGAAATTGCTTTTCTTTCTCTCTCTCTCTCTCTCTCCCCCTCTTTCTCTCTACATGCGTGTGTGTGTGTGTGCAAACAGATACACACTCATATATGTGTATATATAGACACTAATTATTTATAATTTGCTTTTATATGATATAAAACTTGGAAAACTTGCATATCATTTTCCCATGTGATTCTACTTTGAGGAATTTATGCTAATCAAATAATCATGGCTATGTGGATGAAGATTCAAGTTGAAAGAATGTTCACGTAAGCATTATTTATACTGAAAAATTCTAAATGTTCAGTATTAATGGGGCATCATGTACAAATACTCTGACACCAGTACAAATAGTATTGAAAATGGGAAAATATGTTCATGCATATTGTTAAGTGACAAATACAGGTTAGAAACAGTATCTAGAATGAGTTTGTGTGTGTTCGTGTGTGTGTGTCTGTGTATAGTTTGTAATGATTGGATAAATATGCGCCAAAATATTTAAAGTGATTTTCTCTAGGTGTTGGCACTATTGGAGACTTTAATTCTTCCAATTATCATTTTGAGTAATTAAAAACTATATCAACTATCCTCATATAAATTCTTCTTAGAATTTACAGTTATTGACATTCCATTACTTTACTTTGTCTTTTTATAAATAAATGAAACCTGACTAATAATATCAGTGTCCCTAAACTCTTCCTCTACCATCCTGAAGCATATAAAGTGATAAATTCTTCACATTTATTTCCAGTCACTGTAATATCTCACTTTTTTCTTTCATTTTCTCATTTGTTACAGTAACAGAATATTGCTTGGTTATGAGGGAAAGTTATTAAATTTTCATCCTGATTTACATTTTGATGTAATTTGCAAGCACACTGTATATCAATGATCTCTTGGCATGAAATTACATGAAGGAAGGCATAAGCTGTATAGGTTGATCTAAGTATATCTAAGTGTATCTTGCTAATTGGTGTTGTCAGCTATAAAGTGGGGGATCTTGGACAAGTTGTTTATCCTCTTTGTCCTTCAGTTTCCTCATCTGAAATTGGGAGAGCAGCACTTTTCATCTCATAGAGGTTTTGTATAGATTAAATGAGACAATGCATGTATTTAGACTAGTGTCTGGAATATAAGGAATTTTCAATACTATCTCACGGTTATTATTACCATCTTTACCAATCTGAAAGGAGTGTAACGGATTATAGAATATGGTAGTTTTAAAACATGGCCACAGATTCTTTGGCCTTCCTCACATGGAGACCTGGGAACTAGCTTTCCTTCCATTGAGTCTGGATGGCCTTGTGACTGCTCTGAACAGCGGAGCGTGGTGAAAGGAAGGTATGCTATATGGCCTTGGAGGCTGCATTTGAAAAGCAACCTAGCTCTGCCCGTTTCTCCTGGAACACTCTGAGGCAAGCCTTGTAAGAACGTTGGTGCTCTGGTATCAGTTGAATCCGGCCTTCCAGACATCTCCACAAGGCACAGGTGTGTGAGTGAAAGGGTAAAGCTGTCTTCGACCCTGTAGCCCACCCCATATACCTGCTTAGTACCACTGAATAAGCCCATTTGATGCCTTGGGAAGCAGAAGTATTGTTCAGCCAGGCTTGTCCAAGTTTCTCACCTACAGGATCCATGAGATATAATAGAATGGCTGTTGTTTTAAGAAACTTTGTTTTACAGAGTGTGGTAGGCAGTAGTAGTAACTAGAAGAGATCTTAGTACTAGGGTAATGGAATAACACTGAAAACCCGTAGCATGTTTTTGGGTCCAGGCAGCAGATGGAAACTAGAAGGACATTGAGGAGACTGTTAGGGAAGCTTTGCTGTGCCTCAGGAGGATGCTAGAGCTTAAAGGAAAACGCTGTTGGAAGCTAGAGGAAAGGAGACATGTTAGTATGCAGTGGCAGAAAGTTTAACAAAACAAATAGAAACATACCTGAAATGATGATTCTGGCTAAAGAGATTTCCATGCAGAGTGTTGAGGGTATCAAGTGGTTCCTTTTAGTTGTCTGTCATACAGTATAAATAGAAATAAACTGAAAAAAGAGTTCTTTAGTTCTCAAGAAGTATTTAGAAGACATACAATAGAGCCAGAACTTAATGGATTCAAAAATAAAACTATTTCTCATCTCCAGTCGATACCAGTAGAAGATTCTCATACTAAGAAAGGACTTCAAGGCAAAGATTAAATCCAAGAAATACACTTTTGGGGCAAAACGCGAAGCTAAGGGTGCGGCCTTAAAGCTCTTTGTTAAATCTTAGAAAAGACTTAAGGCTTGGCATCAGACCCTTTAAGACAGACAAAAGGCTTTCCAAGGATTCAGCTTCACAGAGAGCACAACATATTTGAAAGGCTTATCATGAAGCAATTTGGGGGTATGACTTCTGTCTAATGGAATGGATAAGAAATCAATAAATACGAAGTTAGCAAAGTTTTGGAAACAATTATATCAGCTTGGACTGAAAGGGACAGAGAAAATATAAAATTAAAAGAGAGCCTTGGATGTAAAACATCTATGATCAGGAAATAAATCCACTGAGAAAACTACTCAGCTCCAAACATAGGTTACTGTTTATGAAAAAGGAAGGGTGACTCAGGGCAGAACCAAGACTCTAGGGAGTGGAGTCAAGAGACAGGGAGTAAAATGGACCCTAATAAAGAAAGTGTATGGAGATTCTGGATTTCAGAATTCTCTTGAACCTAGAATTGCTATGTGCTTCATACCCCCATCTCTTTAAATGGAAGTATCTGTTCCTATTATGTCTGCACACTGTTTTTCATTGAGTGGAAGGTAACTTGTCTCCTTTCATAGATTTTCACATTGAAAGGACCCATGTCTGAGGAACTGAATCCCAGGAGCCTCCTCTTTGCTTGGACCTGATTAAGATGACAAAGTCCTGGACTTTACACCTCAGCCCGATGCCTAGATTGGATACAACACTTAAGGAGTATTGGGAGGAGTTGAGTATATTTTGCATTCATCAGGAATAGAAATAATTCTTATCCAAAGAGTGCATTATGGCTCCAAATGGTTCCAAATTCTTTGCTATTCATATTACTATCTGTTTAATAAAAACAGTTATAATAATGGGCTAATAGACTTATAAAAAAGGGTAACCACAAGCCAGAAACTTACAAGGGAGTCACAAAAACTAAATGAAATCCATGATAATACAAAGGAAAATTACCGAACCACAAAAGGAAGAAGAAAGGAACAAAGAGGAAATACCAAATCAACTGCAAAGATAAGTTCAAAATGGCAATAAACACGCATCTATCATTAATTACTGTAAATGTTAATGGACTAAATCCTCCAGTCAAAAGACATAGAGTGGCAGACTGGATAATAAAGCAAGAACCTTCAATATGCTGCATACAAGAGACCCACTTTAGGGAGAAGGACACATATAGATTGAGAGTGAAAGAATGGAAAAGGATTTTCCATGCAAACGGAAAAGCCAAAAAAGCAGGTGTAGCAGTACTGATTTCAGACAAAATAGACTTTAAAACAAAGGCCATAAAGAAAGATAAAGAAGGACATTTTATAATGATTAAAGGAGTAATACAAGATGAGGCTATTACACTCATTAATATATACGCACCCAATATAGGAGCACCTAAGTACATAAAACAGTTACTAACAGAGATAAAGGGGGATAATGATGGGAATACAATCATTGTCGGAGATTTTAACTCCACATTAACATCACTAGACAGATCTTCGAGACTAAATAAGGCAACAGAGAAATTAAATAATACAATAGAAAAATTAGATTTGGTGGATATTTTCAGAGTGTTATACCCCCCAAAAATAGGATATACATTCTTTTCAAGTGCACATGGAACATTTCCCAGGATTGATCATGTACTTGGGCACCAAAGAAGCCTCAACAATTTTAAGAAGATAGAAATTATCTCAAGCATCTTTACTGCTATTCCTGATATGGGAGGGAAGAATCTATGTCTCCTTCCCTTGAATCAGGTTGGCTTATAACTTCTTTAATATGTGACTTCTGAGTCTAGATCTTAAGAGGCAATGTAGCTTCCTTATAGTTTTTGGGGACACTCAGTCTAGGGAAAGTCTGCTGCCATGTAAGAAGTCTCACCACCCTGAGTCCACAATGCTGCAGATTCCATTTTTGGTGCTCCGCTTGTCGGTCCCAGTTCAGCACAGCCTCTAGATTCTGACAAAACGCAAGATACATAAGTGCAGTCATCTTGGTCCCATGAGGCTGCAATCTTCCCACTGAGTACCACTAAGTGACCTCAGATGATACACCTGGAGCAGAGAATCACTCAACTGTGTCCTCACTGAATTCCTGACCTACAGAACTCACGAGATACAGTAAAATTCACACTATTTCATGCCATTAAGTTTTGGGATAGTTGGTTTTGTAGCAATAGTAACTTAAACATATAGCTTTTGAGTTACCTCCTAAGTAGCAAATGCCTTCGTATATAAGAGAAACAATAGGTGATGTCAAGGTATACCCTCAGTATTCACTTTAAAGTGGCTCTTCATGGGACTAATAGACAGTTGACATTATTTGATGCCTGTAGTGTTGCGTGGAAGTCAGAAGTGTTTATGAGAATAGACTTTGCTCAGGACATATCTTTGGGCTGTGATATGGGATACTATAAAATACTCCTGGCTCCAAGGTATCTTGTAGTCACTCTGCCTCAGTGTCTGAAACTCCTTTATTCCAAGTCACTGCTTTGGCATAAAGTATCCTCTATCTAGGAGGCCTGGAGCAATGGAGAAACTACTGCAAATGGGATGGAGACTCATTATTAGCCATCGGTAATGCAGAGCAGATACCTGTTAGGTACTATTCCATTGTCCTTGGAAAGCAGAGAGAAAGGCCCTGGAGAAGGGGTTGTAAAACAGGAAGGTTTATGAATGAAAGGAGAGAGAGACTCCTGAACGTGAGATGGAGAGAGGGTAGTGAGAAGACAGTCCTAGGTTCCTTGGTCTTCAGAGGTGAGTCTTGGCAGTTGGGAACAGCCTGAGAATACTAGGTATCTATATGGGTTTGCAAAAAGCAAGATTAACTTATTTATCATTAAGTCTCAAGGACCAACCCTATATAGACTTCTGTTGTGAAAATTCAATTGGTAAATGGAGTCATATATTATATATAGAGAAAGTTTAAAGAAAAATGCATATTAGAGTCATATTTATATATATAAAAAGAGAGAGTATGTTTGGGGGGTTATACCCTGATAATAGTATTTCTTCACATTTGTATAGTACTTCCCAGTTTATGAAGCATATTTTCATGCTGGGAAGGAGGAAAATATTACAATCCCTTTATAGTTTTACATTATTGAACAGAGTTTTAGAAAGATGAAATGACTTGTCCCAAATCACAAACTAGGTTATATTGGAAAGGTTGTCCTCAAATTCTATGACACTTGACTCTACCACATTGCCTTCTGGACTGCAAGTTGTATCTTTGTACTAATCAACGTCCATTCATGTGGAATGCATACAAAGGAAAATATTCTGTATATAGGCAATGCTAGTGCATTTTTTTCTCCTTGCTAATTGAAACTGAAATGTTCACGATACATCATTATAACAAACTCCAAACAGTTGTCCAGCCTGAATTTATAGCCCGGAATACAGATATTTAAACATTGTATGAATCTTGGAAGTCTTTTAATATACCAGGAATTCAGTTTTAATTTTTGATGAAATTGCATCTGTCAGAAGAAATAAGATTTAGAGTATAGATCAAATGGTATTAGTTAAAGTAAGGTAATTATGAAAGATACAACTCCTGTTTTAAGGTTGCCATGGTACATGAATACAAAGATGACTGGATAAAGGGTCCAAAGCAAAATGAAAATCTCCAAAGATAAAACCACTGGCTGATTCAGCCCAGCATCAGGACACACTTTGGATCTCATTGAGGGGGAAGCAGTATGGCAGGACAGTAAAATGTATGCTGCCCCTTGATTCAAGAATCCTGGTTTCTAAGTCCTTTTTGTTTTGACTGGCTGTGTGGTTTGGGCAAGAGATTCCTTAAGTTTCAGTTACCTCATCAGCAAAGTGGGGATTTATATTTACCTGCCTGAGGGGCAGGCAGCTGGAGCAGATGCTCTCCTGAGATCCTTTCCCATTTTAAGGTCTGAGATTGTAATCCTTCCTCTTTGGTTTCCCTTTCCCCTCTATGGACTCTTCATTCATAAATTTATCTAAGCCCTTTCTAACTGATTTATATTTTGGCCTTCTGGGCAATGAGTTACAGTCAAGTTCTAATTCCTTTTTCTTTAAAACTCACTCTTTCAAGCACCATGGGGTTGTGGAGTGAGACTAGTACTCCAGGGCTTGGTCCAGTTTGCTCAGTTCCTTGGTGACACTAAGTCCCAGGCTGATTTGAAACACCAGAAATGCAAGAGAAGGGCTGTGGGTAAAGGGGAAATAAATTTAAGCCCCATGTTAATTTCTTTCCTAAATTTCTTGCATGTACAATCTATGAAGCATTTTCTTTGTGAATTTAAAATTGATTCCTCCAATCCTTACCTTAATAAAAATTAGTATAATTTCATTATTGTCAGACAACTTGCATTTCTTCAGGCCGAATATTTGTTACGATTTTTAATTACATTATGAATTTTTGCAGTCATCACAAAATAACAAACACTGGTATTATATAACACGAAAGAGTTAACCTAAGTTACAGTGGAGATAGATAATATGGAATAAAGTATATTCATAATCCAAGAAAATGGAACTCACTCACAGAAAATATTAATTATGAGAACAGTCATCTGAGTAACATCACTTATTTGAGGGAACAGGAAATAACTCTGAATCTCATGCCAGTATTGTTTTACATACCAAATGGTATTTGTCTTGAGTCAGAACACAGTGTGGTTTGTCAATTGAATTATTTTTTAAATTAAATTTTCTTTGAGATTTTAGTAAGGGCAATGAATAACTCGACATTAATGGATCTTCAATATATTTCTATTGCTAATATGAAGTCACCGCAAATCTTAGGTGGGGTTTTCAAACTGAAATTGTGCTTCATAATTTATTTTCTATGAAGAAACCTTCAACGCATGTTTGTTCTTTCATTTACTCAGCAAAGATTTTTAAACAGCCTGCCTTGGGGCAGACACTGTACTAAGCACTGGAGATATCATGGTGAACAAGACAGATGTGGTTCCTGCCCTCATGGGATGTAAAAGCTAGTAAGAAGGCAGTCACAGAACAAGTAATTACACATGTTTCTAGCATTGCTAATGACAAATCAAGATGAGCTTTAAACCCTTGCTCAAGCTGTGTGTCCTCAGAGAGGTTACCTACTCACAACCTCCATTTTTCTTTTCATTTCTAATAAACGAATAACAAATACTGCCTCACAGAATTGTTGTGATAATAGGATGAGATACTTCATAGAAAAGTATCTTTTACAATGTGAAGTCGTCCATACACAGCAGTGCTACTGCTATTGTCCTTTACGTGCATTCATTCGTTTGGGAAGTTGGTAGGCATCCTTCGGCCATTTAGATTCAGAACCCTCTTACTTGTTCCTTCATTCCTATGCCTTGTCACCAATTTTCACCTTACTTTATTCCTTTTTTTAATTGAAGCATAGTCAATTACAACGTGTCAATTTCTGTTGTACCTTTATCTCTTATGCCTCCTTCTACTCACTGCTCCTGGCCCCTCCTCAAAGGCCTCTTTGGCTAGGTGAGAACTGTGAGTTTCAGGGCATTAATAGTTCTATTCTTGTTAAGATACTCTGTGACTGGCTACCTCCGACATTTCTCATCTCTTTTCTTAATTGATTTATTCTGTTAGCTTTAGAGGTAATGATTTGCAAGGATATGGCATTGCTGTTCTTTTCAGTGGTATACTTGACTCCAAGTCTGTTTTCTTTCAGCCTCTGAATGCTGCTTCAAGTTTCCTTAATAGAGATTTAAAACTTAAAGAACATTCATATTACTTTCTTGGAAAATAGCAACTTATAGAAGACTGATCCTTCTAATGGAAGTGGGCCTGAAATAGGGCTGGGATTTTTTGAAGACACAATGAAAGGACTACTATGAGAGTTTGCATCCATCTCAACAGGTCACCGTCATTTATGTTGCCAGTAAATGTGTGACTCCCTATTATTATTCACCAATTAGAGCCAATGCATGTGAAGCAAGAATTCACAGAAAATTTTTTTTTGAGAAAGTGGGTTTGAGATAGAATTTCAATGCTAAGCAGGGTAGATTGGTTTAATGAGAAATAGGATACCATACAAAGGTTTTGAAAGGTGGAATAGTTTAATGAAAATGAAAGTCTAAGATGGATTAGGTAGGCAGTTTCATGCAGGATGTTCTGCAGTTGGTGTAGGGCCAGAGATGCATGATGTCATGGTAAAAACAAAAACCCAACCAACCTTGACTAAGCGTTAGGAAATCTGACTTTTACCCTTGATTCTGATTATGATTAGCTGTGGCATTTTGAGCCCTTATCCTCTTTGGGGCTCAGATTTCTCATTTGCTGAAAAAAAAATGCAGAAGTGGAGGTTGAACTAAATGATCCTTTCTGTGAAATAAGAAAAGCAAATAGAAGGTTATTAAGATAATCTGATAATGTTGCGAAGACTAGATACATAATGTGAAGACTAGATAGGTGACAGTGGAAAGGAGGCATAAGGAACAAATTGGAGAGAGAAGCATCTTGTTAGAATTGTTGGTTGGATTGAATGAATCATGTGTATTATAGATGGATTAGAGGATGGAGTCAAAGCTGTCTTCAAAGTGTCAATTTCAAATGATGAGGTAAATGAGATTGACAATAACCGAAATAGTGGAATAGAGAGAAAACTATGTGAATGAAGAGGATTAGTTGTCAGTGAATTGGAAGGAGATTGAAGATGACATGATACTCTGCTGGGATGTGAACATTTATAGAAGGGAGTGGGCAACTACGTCTATACTATTGCAAACTTAGAAGAGCTTAGAACAAAGTATTTGGTGTTTAGAAGATGAGTTCATTTAAGAGAAGACAAGTGGGATCAAGAATATGCAAACAGGTGAACGTATATGTGCACCACACATTTCTTTCTGCATTATATCCATTGTTATCTCTGGAGAAATGGAGAAAACTCAAAACATTATGATCTATGTAGGAGATCTTAGGTATACCTTTCATGGTACACATACACTGATGGGAAAGAGTGGACTGGGAATAAAATATAAAGGGGTTGTCAATCCATTGAATGTTACAAATTGTGAAGCAAAGTAGAAATGGAAGGACCTCCTATTATCCCCCAGTCTTATTTCTAAATACTTTTCAGAACAGATCCTCTTTCCTGGTCATTGAGAAATGACTTTTTACTTCTCTTGATTTCTTGTTTTTTTTTTCCATGAGCACAGAAATCCAAGAGTCTGCTTAGTAATTACCTGTCTTTTCTTTCTTTCTTTCCCCCTGTCATATTTAATTTCACAACCATTTTTCTGAAAATGAGGTTGGATAGAGCAGAGATGTTTTGTACCTCATCTGTCGCAACATATTGAAAGGAATTCACAATTGTGTACAGATTGTATAACACCTTTAGATGAATCTTATTTCCTTCCCTTGGATGGTGCTAATAGAGTAGGAAAGGAAAACATGATTATGTAAGGTGATTATTATGATATTGAATAAAGGCCCAGAGTCAGTTGAGTGATTTAGGATTAAAAACAAATGTGTTCTCTGAAGTCCATATTACTGTCACATAGATGAAAACCTATTTCTTTTATCAGCTAGGGTCCCAAGATGTTTACCCTCTTTTCTCTTCTTTATCCTAGAGGCTTCTCAAAATCTCTCCAAAAATAATTGCAGTGCAAGTGAAGAAAAAGACATCTTATCTAGTGCAAGTATTAGGAAGGGTTGCTTTTCCTCTCAGATATGACATAGTCTTGTTACCTATTTGTCCTGTGTCTCAAGTGTCAGTAACATACTTGTGAAATGCGTAGCATACCCAGGCGTGCAAACCATTGTTAAAGTCTTTTTGTGTAAGGGTGTTGCTTAACTTGTCAGCTACTCTGGATGCCAGAACCTTGATTGCAATAGTCAAGTGGGTTTGACCGTCCTAGATAACTCTCCTTAAAAAATTCTACGGGGTTTCTTTAGCACAGAACTTTAGGAGATGACAGAAAGTTTAGCTGGAGTAAGTAAACACAATGGGATGACAATTTCCTAAGTGGAAATTTTGCATACAGCATTCTGTGTACATACAATATTCTGTAAATGATAAGAGGTAGTTCTCTGATATGAATAATTTCCCTGTAGAAGGAATTTTTTTAAGGCTTTAGCCATTTGAAGGTACAAACATTTCTATGTTCTCATCTGATCCACATTTTTTAAATTCTGGAGTTGTCCAAGTTCTTCTGATGTTTGTCAGAGTGCCTGAAGCTGTTCTTGCCCTGTGCTGCTCTGCCCTGGGGGTGTTCTATACTAGGGCCCCCTATTTTAGCCTCTGATTAAACTCTTGCTCCAAAAATCATTTTCAGTTCAGAGTACTGATCAATTTTATTCCTTTTAAACCATGGATCCTCTCTGAAATGCCTCTTGTGTGTTATATATTACATTGGGAATCATTCCTTGTATGTTTCTTTGGCCCTTTGGCTTTCTATTTCTCTCCTGTGAGTATTTGGTGTTTTCTATGAAGCTGCCCCTGTCTGCACTGTGAAGATGGAAAGTGTTTTAAATTGTCCACTTATTGTGGTGGAGAAACTAACTTCCACAGTGGATCTAAGTTGTAATGTCCAAAGCTTGGAAGCCATAGCGTCCCTTAGTGAAGATTGTTTGGCATTTCCCCCTGGTTACAACAGGTTAGGATTTTATTGTTTTCTACCCATTGTAACATGGGCTATACTTGATCTCAGTGACTCGTACAACAGACGTGACTTCTGCTTTGTTGAACCATAACTCCAGATCAACAGACAGACTTAAAGCTGAAGGAAAGGACAAGATAGTATAACAGGTAGGACTTTTTCTCCTTAGAGAAGTTTTTCTAAATGTGCTGGCATTTGTGGTTGAGACTGCAATGAGTATATTTTCACATATTTCTTTGGCTTGCTTAGTGGTTAAACTAGTCACTGCTTGGTTAAAATGTCGAGTCTAAGTTAGAGAATATCTCTGTCCCTAGATGAAGATATTTTCATGGAAAAATCACATTAAAACCTCAAACGCTAGAGTGCAGTTAAGTGCACTATTTAATTAATTGGGATATTTTAGTGATGCTTCTGGTTTAGGAGAAAATGATAGGTAGCTGGAAACAATTCCGTATCAAGCAAGTATTGAGTAAGTTAATTTATTCATTCATAAACTTAGTAGTAGGCACAGGGCATACTGACAAAGGACACAGTCCTTGCATTCAAATTAGAGTCAGACAGGTAGATCAATGAATAATTTCAATGCAATGTTTTGAGTGTGGACCCAAGCATGGGATGTTACGGAATGCATAGGACAGACGACTATGGGGATATCAGGGAAGGGGTCCTGAGGTGGTGACGTAAGAAGTTAATTTTGAAGTATTAACAAAAGTAGGCCTAGTGAAGGGGTACAAAAGGGGCCCAGGGCACTCTAGGCAGAGGAGAAATATAAGGGGAAAAGGCATATAATACAGTAAGAACTGCAGGTCGTTCAGTAGGACTGTAGTACACATTTAGACCTGGACGGTGGCAGAAAAGGCAGTTGGGCCAGCAGGCAGAAAGCTAGATCATTCAGAATGTGTGTCAGGTTAAGGCATTTAGACTGTCTCTGGATGACAATGGAGAGTTACTGAAGAATCTTCAAATGCAACAAGTCATGGCTTTATTTGCAGCTTAGAGAGATACCTCTGGTGCAGTATGGAGGCTGGACTAGAGTAGTTAAGAAGAACGAAGAAGAAATAGTTGCCTATTGTTTTAGACCAGGAGAGAAAGGAGGAGGTGGTCATGGGAATAGAATGGATGGGGGCAGATATTCAGAAAGTGAGAAAGATACATGAGGTTGACTGGACAAGACATGGTGAATTTGACACAGACTGAGAGAGAGAAAAGAAGAGAAGTAGAAAGATCGAACAAAGTAATACTAATAAATTCGATTTGTATATGACAAAAATACTTGGAGGTGAAAATCCCATTTTCCATAGGCTTGGACTTTGGGCAGTGGCATACAGTATGACAGCCCTAAGGCTTTGCACCAGCCTTCCTTAGCAAAGACAGGTTCAAATATGTTCACTAGCCAGGATTGATTAAAGGAAACCTCAGATCAAGCTTCACTTGCACAGCAATTTAATTAGCTACAACACACCAGTCCCTTAGCATCTCACTTACTGAAGCTTTATTGTACTTCTTAGAAGATAAATCTATCCTGGAGTTGGGTATTCTATGATATTACTGTCACTTTGGCTCTTTCCTTATTTGTAAGATGCATCGCTTTTCCCTAATCACTGCCAAGGAGACAAAGAGCAATCCTCCACTTTACAATTGATCAAATTCTCTTTAGTCTGATTTTTGCATTCTCTGATAACCCCCAGCGTGGGTCTGTTATTTTTTCCTTGACCCTTCACTCATACTCATTATTGACTTTTCCTGAAGGATGCCAAAGCAATTACTGCCTACCTCTTACTTCATCCTCCATGAAAGGATCTCAAATGGCTTCTTAGGGCCCTACAAAATCAAAGGTTGTTTACACCAATCACACAACTCAACGTTTTTTCTCAGCTTTTCAGGATAAAAGTTCAAAGTGCCTCCTGATTAAAGTGCTTCTGTGATTGTCGCACTGCATCAAGTTCGATACTTCCCTGTTCTTTCTTAGAGCTTCTTTCACAGTCCGGGGAGAAACATGGGGCACAGCCTCGACCAAACAAAATGATGGAAAATGGAGGAATTCAAATTATTTCCTTGTTAATTGTCTAAAAACTAGTGGAAACAATTTTGTTTCTCTTTTTACTGACATTCAGTTTTAGACTGTCTAAATCTACATTGTTGCCCAGTGTGTCTGCACTAGTGAATCAAATTGAATTGCTCTTTGATGTTTCCTTTGATGAATGGTCTTTTCAGGAGTACCCGCCATTATTCTGAGCTTTATTGATCCTTGTCAGTTAAAGATTAAAACAACATGGCGGCAGCATCAGACAGAGGTGGGTTTGACTTGTGATTCCATTATTTACTACCTGTATGACCTTAGCTACGTCATTTAATTTTTCTGAGCTCCCTATTTCTTCATCTGTGAAAAGGCAAAATCACACACAGTATGCCTTCTTGGTCTTGGTGTGGTTTTCAGATCATGAATGTATTTTACCAATTTCCAGACACTAAAATGTGTAACTTGGTTGCATGTATTTCAGAGGTATGGGAGGCAAAAACTGAAAGATTTTAACTGCTATTCTCTGAAAGATAAAATGAATAATGTATGGTGATCTGTCAGAGTTTATGTGTTAAAGCAAAGATATTTACAGTAAGTTAGTTTTTTTTTTTTAAAAAAAAAGAAACACAGGAGTGCTGTCATTTACTGGGCACTTTATGCTAAACAGTGTTCTATATGCTTTAGATGAATATCTCGTTTGTTGGTCAGAAGAGTGAGCCAGGTATGATTATTAGGGGGACCCACCTGTATACTAAGTGGAAGAGATGATTCAAATTTGGCTCTGATCAAAAACCTATGATTTTAGTCACCATGCAGCAGGGCTTCATAATCTTGATATAAACTTGTTTTGATTTAGATTTGCCAATTTATCCTACAACCATATTGTGCCATAACGAAGTTAATTGCGGTACCAGGGTTTACTGTGTGCAGGGGAAGAGAAAGAAAAGTCCTAGCAGCCGTATAATACAGTGGGAGTGATGGTTCCTAAATTTTAAAAGTTAGCTTGTTCCCGGATTTCTGTGTCAACTATAGGAACAGATTTAACAACAGAACAGATAGTCAGAGGGAAGATTCTGGAAACATCTTTTGCTCACTAGACTTTATCGCCCTAGGAGGAAAGAAACACATGCCTGGCAGAGAGGCTGGCATAGAGTTGGTATCCAATGAGTGTTTTTCTCTCTTATTTCTCAGCAGAGCTTTTATCTACCCTGAACCCCTGTTGACTGGCTAGCTGTATAATTAAGCAACTCTGCAGAAACCAGCGTAAAATGAAATTCAAATATAGTGTTTGTGTCTACCAAGCAGTTCTTAAAAGTTCCTGTATACAGGAGGGTTTATATTTATTTGATTGTGAAACATGATCAAGATATATAATTTACTTTGAATAAATTTCTTGTTGATAAGTGTTTAAAAATACATTGAAACTAAATATAGAGTGAAGCTATTTCAGATGAATTGATTGAGATTAAGACAACTGGGAGGAATCTTGAGGGTTCCCATCGACTCCTCCTCCACCTTACTTTGAGGAGATCTGTGACTAAACTTTACAAATATCTCTGAAGAATTACATGCTGGTGAAGACTAGATGGTAAGGGCTTACACCAATACTCTTATTAAAACATTTCCATGTGTTCATAGCTTTAGCATTAGACTAATGATTTTCAAATGTAATTGAGAATCAGAATTACCTAGAGAGGCAGCTCTCAAGCTTTGGTTTTATGATCCTTTTATACTCTTAAAAAATTATGATGACCCCTCCTAAGTTATTATGCATTGCATAATTACCTAAATAACATAGTTTTATGAAAACTAATCTTATTTTCCAAAACAGTAAAGTAAAATAATGCAGATTTTTCCCCTTGCAATTCTCTTTAATATGTGGTGTATCAGAAGGCAGCTATGCAGTCATATGTTTTTCTCCATGTAATCTGTGGCAGTATGTTATTTTGTTTGAAGTATAGGGAAAACAAATCCAGCCTCACTCAGAGACATAGTTGGAAAGAGAGGGAACAGTTTATAGTCTTTATAGATGATTGGTGATATTCTTAGATATTCAAAAGGTATTAATTTTTTAAATTTAAATTTATTTGGGGGTTATACAGTCATAATTTAATTGAGATATAGTTGTCATATAATGTGTAAATTTATTGTATGCAATGTATTTTTAACATTTTGATTTATTTTAATACAATTTTTAAGTGTTGCTTTCAATTTAGTTATCACAAAATATTGGCTATATTCCACACGTTGTACAATACATCCTTGAGCCTGTCTTACATCCAGTAGTTTGTACCTCCCTACACTCCACCCCTATATTGCCCCTCCCCTACCCCACTCATAGACACTAGTTTGTTCTCTGTGAGTCTTCTGCTTTTTTGTTGTATTCACTAGCTTGTTGGAGTTTTTAGATTCCACATAGAAATTATATCATACAGTATTTGTCTTTCTCTGTCTGACTCATTTCACTTAGTATAATGTACTCCACGTATATCCATGTTGCTGCAAATGGCAAAATGTTGTTCTTATGGGTTAGTAGTATTCCATTGTGTGTATATAATACCTCATCTTCTTTGTCCCGTCATCTGTTGATGAACACTTAGGTTGCTTCTCCATATTGGCAGTTGTAAATAATACTGCTGTGAACATATTGGCAGTTGTAAATAATACTGCTGTCAACATTGGGGTCCTGGCGTTTTTTCAGATTAGTGTTTTTGGTTTTTTCGGTTATATGCCCAGGAGTGGAATTGCAGGGTCATATGGTAGTTCTGCTTTTAGTTTTGTGGGAATCTCCATACTGTTTTCCATTGTAGCTGCACCAATTTACAATCCCACCAACATTGTTCAGGGGTTACAGTTTTTCACATTCTTGCCAATATTTGTTATTTTTGTTCTTTTTGATGATTATCATTCTGACTGGTATGGTGCGATATCTTACTGTGGTTTCTGTTTGCATTTCCCTGGTTAGTGATGTTGAGCGTACTTTCTTGTGCTTGTTGGCCATCTGCATTTCAACTTTGGAAAAATGTTTATTCAATTCTACTGCCCATTTTTCAATTGAGTTTTTGTGATGATTTATGAGATGTTTATATGCGTTGGATGTTAATTCCTTATTGGTCATATCATTTGAAAATATTTTCTCCCATTTAGTAGGTTGGTTTTTCATTTTATTGATGGTTTCCTTTAATGTGCAAAAGCTTTTATTTTTGCTTTTATTTCCTTTACTTAGAGATGGATCTAAAAAATATTGCTATGATTTATATCACAGTTTCTTCTATCTGTGTTTTACTCTAGAATTTTTAGAGTATCCAGTGTTAGGTTTAGATCTTTAATCCATTTTGAGCATTTTGAGTTTATTTTTGTATATAGTGTTAGAGACTGTTCTAATTTCATTCTTTTACATATAGCTGTCCTGTTTTACCACACCAGTTATTGAACAGACTGTCTTTTTTCCTTTGTATATTCTTGCCTCCTTTGTCATAGATTAATTGACCATAAGAATGTGGCTTTATTTCTGAGCTCTCTCTTCTGTTCTATTGATCAATGAGTCTTTTTTTGTGCCGATGACACACTGTTTTGATTCCTGTAGTGTTGTAGAATAGTCTGAAGTCAGGGAGCATGATTCTTACAGCTCTTTTCCTCTTTCTCAAGATTGTTTTGGGTATTTAGGGTCTTTTGTGTTTCCATACAAATTTTAAAATTATTTTTTTCTAGTTCTGTGAACAGTATCATTGGTATTATTTTAGGGATTGCATTGAATCTTTAGATTGCTTGGATATTATAGTCATTTTAATAATATTGATACTTTAAATCCAAGGACATGCTTTGCTTTTCCATCTGTTTGTGTCATCAATGAGAGGGAATTTTTTACAGGTTAGTTATCATATCACATACCCTGTCTCATTAACATTCTATGGTTTATTCTGCACTCAGAGTGGGACCTTTTCCTCCTGCATGATTTTATAATATCATTTATTGTTCATTTGGAATATTTTAATTCACTGAGTTATACAGGTCTTCTGAATGTGGACATATTTTATTATACAGTATTAACAATAATGTTTATTGATATCCACTGATCTTATTAGAACAGTATTTAAGAGTAGGAAACTGCCATGCTCACATTTGCAGATACACACTTCATAAAATTTAAATTTTCCCTTGAAAGCTAGAATAATATCATTGGCAACAAATACTGTCTCTTGTTTTCCTTGAAGTGACAGTCTCAGTTTATTAATTTCTCAAGAAATAAACAAGTCTGAATAATCATAGTTCATCTTCCAGGTGAAAATAGTGTCCAATGAGAAAAGGAGCTAGTTGGGCTTGCAACTCAAACAGTAAAACAAATGCTTTTCCTTGTGACAACCGTTATACTTCGGCACGTCAGAAGTGCTTTATGCAGATTGTGCATTTTGTCCCATGGAGTATTTAAAAGACACATACTCAAGGTTCAATATTTAATAAAATCAATAATTTTATTGCTTGACCAGGGAGATTATTAAGTGAAACTTTTGTTATGAATTTATTGAGAATGAATGGCAGTGAAGAATATAGTGACTGATAGTACTATGTGCTGCTAGTACCTGGATTCAAGGCACCATCAGAGCAAATGTCAGCCCAATGAAAATGACAAATAATGATGATTATTGGTATTAAAAATCCTGACTTCTTTCCACCCAATTTCCGGAGATTCCAGTTCGAGGGTTTGGGAAGGAGTCTCACAGTATATATTTTTTTAACCAGCAATTCAGAGGATTTTGAGAAACTGTACTATGAAATGCATTTTGGAAAATACAGCATTATAGAAGAGATGCCTTCACTTTGGCTGTAATTATATGAATTGGAATATATACCTGCCTAAAACAGCTAATTATTTCCTTTAATAAAATTAGTCACCCTAGCAATTTCATTGATTTCTTTATTCTATCCAAAAGGTTAACTTGGTAGCCTGTTTTTTGTGTATAATCATTTCTCATCTCACATGTCCCATATCCATTTCTTTAATTATCTTTTTTCTTCATTTTGAACCTATCTAGACTCTGTCTCTCTTTTCTAGGTTGTGAAAGTTAAAATTGAACAGACATGCCATCTTTGTAGGCTCTTACCATGCCAAGAGGAAGTCCCTGCTGTGTTTTAACATCTCAAAATAATCAAACTGTTCTTGCCCTTAGCTATTCCTTCTCACCTATTGCTTTTGAGCCCTGTATCTGCTTCTGGAATGCTGACCATGGCCAAGTTGCCTGGGGAAAGTCAAAGAATATAAATGAGTCTTGTCCAGGACGTTTGTAGTTGAATAGCCTGTGCTCCTTTCCTTCAGGATAATACAGTGTGGTATTCTAACAAAGAGAAAAAGAACAAGCATGAGTTGGAGACAGAGCTTGAAAGTGAGTATGAGCATTCCTTATGTAATTGGCCTACTTCTCTTCCCTTTTCTCACAATGAAATATCTGAAACTAGGACTCAGCCACTCCTTTGATTCTCTTCATCTTTGTCTCTTCAGATGTCCTGCAATTGGCTGTGTGGCTTCAGAGCTTTGTTTGAACTGGGAGACTTCAATCTCCAACTGAGGAATTCTTGATGCCCCATTGTCTTGCCTTGCTGAAATGTACATGAAACTTGCAGAGCTCAGCCCTTTAGGCTTAATATCTTCCCAGGTGGGAAGAGGCTGCATTGGTCTAGTTTGCATTTTTGGTTTGACCTGTTCACCTCACCCTTTAAGCCATTTCCTTTGATTTTGAGGACTTGGGTTTTATCACCTCAAATACAATTATGGATCATAATTAGTTTCCACCATTTATGGACAGTGCTAAGCAGAATTTGCTACCCTGAATGCGCAAGCTGACAGTATGTCAGAACAGCAAAACACACTTTCACTTGTAAGGTTGCTTTGGCTGACATCTTGTCTCCAGGTCGTAATTTTTGTGATGGCGATGTTGGCATAATTTAACGGAAGAGAACTTTTGTGTATGATAAAATTTGTTAAAAGTGCTGCCTTGCTCTAGTTGACAAATTTAAAGGGAGTATAATTTTAATTTTTCAAAGATTAAGTAATAGATACGGGGCACTGAAACATTTAGAACCTCATTTTTCACATCTGACTTTCAAATGTAAACATTCTTGCCATATTCACTGACCCAAGTCCATTGATAGATATGCACGTATGTACAGAGCTGTTTGAACTTTCAAGATTAGGCTCTGGTGCGTGCAAGAAATTTACAAGAAATTTAAAGCTCCTGATTATACTTCTAGTCCTAAAACTAATTATATAGTTGTGCAACTAATATTTTCAGACTTATCAGGTGTTAGGAAATACACATATTTGTTGAGTTTGCCCCTTTTGATATAAAAGTAAAGTAAGTAATTTTTAAAATTAATTGCTCCAATCAAGTCAGGATCTTTCTTACTTTAACAACAATAATAGTAAAAACAACTTTGAGAATAGAAGCATATGCTAAACCATAATACATACATTTGTAAATTTTTTCTTCCATGCAGTAGATGTTAAACTGAGTTGTATTTTTCTCCATGACATTCAGTGACTTATATGTGACAGAATAATGTATTATGATACTGACTTCTATATTATTCTTACTGAGATGGACATTTTTTTCTTTCCCTATCCTGAAAAAAGAGCCAAAATTTGGCGGTTTTGTCAGGCCAGTGTTGAGAGTGGAGGACTCTTGCATTTTGTGTTTACGAAAGAGGTAGTTTCCAGAAATGCAGATGGTGACCACCATCCGGGCCATTTGATTTTCAGAAACATTATTTTCTGGAAGGATTGTTTAAGAGGGGAAATTCCAGTATATGGAAGAAGTGGATTAGCTCTGAGAGTGGAGCTTTAGTGGAAAGCTTTCCTAAGTCTGAGAGGTGTCTTTAAGGTTTCCAGGAGCAAAGAAAAAGGAATCTACTTGCTCACAGACCTTTAGAGGTATAATTACTACAGAATGGGACTGTAGAGGCTTGACCGTATGTGTCATGGACTTTGGCCAGTTAAGCAGACTATCATAGGAAGCAAGCTGAATCCATCACAGCAAATGACTGAATTAACATGGCTGGTCTCCTTAACAGCAGAATTGTGTTCCTTAAGATAAGACTGAAAGATGATAGCTATTATGTACTATGGACTTTTGTATCACCCCTCAGTTTCAAGTCAACACATAAGCATGGGATTCTGGCATAATCCTGTGAGGGTTGGGGGACATGTCACCAAAATGATGAACACCATGGTTAATGGACCATTTGGGCAGATTGCATAATTTTAAAATGTGATGAAGCAAGACATTCTTTAAATGCAGATATTGTGGAATAAAGTCACATCTGTAACAAATTCATCTAACCAAACCGTAGTGAATGAGTGGTGGTATTTTCCTCATTGGTCTTCTGATTTTCCCAATTGGCATTTGCTTATTTTTTGTTAAAGTATAAAATTATTAATAATCACATGACAGCCTGCTACTGAAGAAAAAGTATTCCTGGCCCATTAGAAGTTACATAATGGCATTTTTATTTGTTTTTATTTTCTGACACCTATTAGGGTGACAAAATTAAACATATTAAAGTTCTCAAAAAAGATTGGTCAATGTTGGGGGATTGAATCTTTTACATTAAATATTTACTTTGATTTAGATTATGTGGAGAATAGAATGACAGAAATCTGGACTTGAAAGAAAATAGAGGTATACTTTATTTCCCACACTGTTGTCAAAAGGTGCACTTACGCAGAAATTCCCTGAGAGCATAAAGTGACATTTATGTTCTGTTCTTTTTCAGTGACTTACAGGATTGGTTACTATATATTGTAAAATTTGTGGTGTGTGTGGATGGTAACCTGGACTCTTGGAAAACCTGTTTAAACTTAGTGGAAAATTGCCCAGTTCATGACATGGATATAGGAGGTTTTAAAGAAAAGATCTCACAGCTAGTCTAGCTTATTCGGTTGACTGTTGTTTGCCTTCCACATAATAAACCCCAATGAAGGCTTTGAGAATCTGTATTTATATCACTAGACCATGTAGTAAGTGGTAAACCAGGCATTTTATATACATACATATGCACATATATATAATATACATATGCACGCACACACATCTCCAAATCGGAAAAAAGGTGTTTGGAGGAAGACTATACCTTTTCCAATTTCTTTGCCCATATTCAATCATAAAAGACATTAATTCAGGAAAAACAAAATAAAACATAACAACAAAAGCAAAACTGAGGAGCATGGTAACTTGTTCAAGACTAATAAAAACATAATAAAATCATAGAAGATTCAGAATTCCACCTCAGCATTGTGGGGTTTTTTTTTTTTTTTAAGTATAGTTGATTTTCAAGATTATATTTTTATCCTGTCAGGTATACAGTACACTGATTCAGTATTTTTTAGATGATAGTCTATTTAAAGTTAGTATCAAATATTGGTAATATTCTCTGTACTGTACAATATATCCTTGTAGCTCAGTTATTTTATACTTAGTGGTTTACTCCTGTCTTGCCCCCACTTCCTTCTCACAGATAACTACTAATTTGTTCTTTATACCTGTGAGTCTGTTTTTGTTTGTTTATATTCATCTGGTTGTTTTACTTTATAGTTTCCACATATAAGTGATAACAAACAGTATTTGTCTTTCTCTTAATACACTAAGCATAATACTCTTCAGGTCAATCCATTTTGTTGAAAATGACACATTTTCATTCTTTTTTATGGCTGAGTAGTATTACACTGTGTGTGTGTGTGTGTGTGTGTGTAAAAAATTATATATATGTATATATATGTATATATATATATATGTATATATATGTATATATATAATCTTTTTTTATCCATTTCATCTGTTGAGGGGCACTTAGCTTGCTTTTATATCTTGGCTACTGAAAATAATGCTGCTATGAACATTGGGATGCATTCATTCATCTGTTTAAATTACTGTTTTCATTTTTTTTAAAATAGATACCCAGGAGTGGAATTGCAGGATCTTATGATAGTTCTATTTTTAGTTTTTTGAGGAACCACCATGCTCTTTTGCATTCTGGCTGTACTAAACTAGTTTACATTTCCATCAACAGTGCACTAGGTTCCCTTTTTCTTCACATCCCTGCTAACATTTATTATTTATAGACTTTTTGGTGATAGCCATTTTGATAGGTGCAAGGTGATATAACATTCAGGTTCTGATTTGCCTTTCTCTAGTGATTACAGATGTTGAGCATCTTTTCATATGCCTGTGTCCAACTGTATATCCTCTTTGGAAAAAATATCTCTTCAGGTGTTAAGTCCATTTTTAATTGTTTTTTTAATTTTTTTGATATTGAGATGTATAATTTGTTTATATATTTTGAATATTAACCCTTTATTGGTCAAATAATTTGGAAATATTTTCTTCCATTCCTCAGGTTTTCATTTTGTCAGTGGTTTCCTTGACTGTGCAAAGCTTTTAAGTTGTTTTACATCTTGTTTGTTTATTTTTGCTTTTGTTTTCTTTGCCTTAAGAGACTGAAACAAAAAATATTGCTACAATGTATGTTCAAGGATGATTTGCCTATGTTTTCTTCAAGGAATTTTATAGTTTCAGGACTTAAATTTAGGTCTTTAATCTATTGTGAGTTTAGTTTGTAAGGGGTGTGAGAAAATGTTCTAAGTCCATTCATTTACATGTAGCTGTCCAGTTAGCTTGGCACCACTTATTAAAGAGAATATCTTTTCTTCATTGTAGATTCTTGCCTCCTTTATGTAATTGATTGATCATAAGTACATGGATTTATTTCTGAGCTCTCTATTTGGTGCCATTGATACATGTGTCATTTTTTGGGCTAGTATTACACTGTTTTGAATACTGTAGCTATGTAGTACAATATGAAGACAGGGAGCGTGATACCTCCAGCTTTCTTCTTCCCAAGATTGGGCTATTCGAGATGTCTCATGATTCCATGTAAGTTTCAGGATTATTTGTTCTAGTTCTATGAAAAATATAATGGATGTTTTGATAGGGATTTCGTGAAATATGTAGATTGCTTTGGGTAGTATATCCATTTTAATAATATTAATTCTACCAATCCATGAAAACAGGGTATCTTTCCATTTCTTTGTATCTTCAGTTTCCTTCTTTCATGTTTTATAGTTCTCAGAGTACAGGTTTTTACTTGCTTGGTTAAGTTTATTCCTAGGTGTTTTTTTTTTTCTTGGATGCCATTTTAAATGAGATTGTTTCCTTGCTTTTTTTTTTCTAATAGTTCATTATTAAGGTATACAAAGGCAATAGATTTTTGATAATCGCTTTGCATTTTGCAACTTCCCTGAATTCATTTATTAGTTGCGCTGTTTTTTTGTTGGAGACTTTAGGCTTTTGCATACATAGTATCATGTCATCTGCCAATAGATACTGTTTTACCTCTTCCTTTCCAATTTTTTTAAACTTTTCTATTGATTTATAATCATTTTACAATGTTACGTCAAATTCCAGTGTAGAGCACAATTTTTCAGTTATACATGAACATATACATATATATATTCATTGTCACATTTTTTTCTCTGTGAGCTACCGTAAGATCTGGTATATATTTCCCTGTGCTATACAGTATAATCTTGTTATCTATTCTACAATTTTGAAATCCTGTCTATCCCTTCCCACCTTCCACCCCCTTGGCAACCACAAGTTTGTATTCTATGTCTATGGGTCTGTTTCTGTTTTGTATTTATGCTTTGTTTGTTTTTGTTTTTTAGATTCCACATATGAGCGATCTCATATGGTATTTTTCTTTCTCTTTCTGGCTTACTTCACTTAGAATGACATTCTCCAGGAGCATCCATGTTGCTGCAAATGGCATTATGTTGTCGGTTTTTATGGCTGAGTAGTATTCTGTTGTATAAATATACCACATCTTCTTTATCCAGTCATCTATTGATGGACATTTAGGCTGTCTCCGTGTTTTGGCTATTGTAAATAGTGCTGCTGTGAACATTGGGGTGCAGGTGTCATCCTGAAGTAGGGTTCCTTCTGGATATATGCCCAGGAGTGGGATTCCTGGGTCATATGGTAAGTCTCTTCCTAGTCTTTTGAGGAATGTCCATACTGTTTTCCACAGTGGCTGCACCAAACTGCATTCCCACCAGCAGTGTAGGAGGGTTCCCTTTTCTCCACAGCCTCTCCAGCATTTGTTATTTGTGGATTTTTGAATGATGGCCATTCTGACTGGTGTGAGGTGATACCTCATTGTAGTTTTGATTTGCATTTCTCTGATAATTAGTGATATTGAGCACTTTTTCATGTGCCTATTGATCATTTGTATGTCTTCCTTGGAGAATTGCTTGTTTAGGTCTTCTGCCCACTTTTGGATTGGGTTGTTTATTTTTTTCTTATTAAGTTGTATGAGCTGCTTATATATTCTGGAGATCAAGCCTTTGTTGGTTTCATTGGCAAAAATTTTCTCCCATTTCGTAGGTTGTCTTTTTGTTTTACTTCTGGTTTCCTTTGCGGTGCAGAAGCTTGTAAGTTTCATTAGGTCCCATTTGTTTATTCTTGCTTTTATTTCTATTGCTTGAATAGACTCTTCTAGGAGAACATGTTTGAGATGTATGTCAGATAATCTTTTGTCTGTATTTTCCTCTAGGAGGTTTATTGTATCTTGTCTTATGTTTAAGTCTTTGATCCATTTGGAGTTTATTTTTGTGTGTGGTGTAAGGGAGTGTTCTAGCTTCATATATTTACATGTTGCTGTCCAGTTTTCCCAACACCATTTGCTGAAGAGACTGTCTTTATTCCACTGTATATTCTTGCCTCCTTTGTCAAAGATTAGTTGACCAAAAGTTTGTGGGTTCATTTCTGGGCTCTCTATTCTGTTCCATTGGTCTATATGTCTGTTTTTGTGCCAATACCATGCTCTCCTGATGACTGTAGCTCTATAGTATTGTCTGAAGTCTGGGAGAGTGATTCCTCCAGCCTCTTTCTTTCTCTTCAGTAATGCTTTGGCAATTCTAGGTCTTTGATGGTTCCATATAAATTTTACTATGATTTGTTCTAGTTCTGTGAAATATGTCCTGGGTAATTTGATAGGGATTGCATCAAATCTGTAGATTGCCTTGGGCAGTGTGACCATTTTAACCATATTGATTCTTCCAATCCAAGAGCATGGGTATCTTTCCATTTTTTAAAGTCTTCTTTAATTTCCTTCATCACTGGTTTATAGTTTTCTGTGTATAATTCTTTCACGTCTTTGGTTAGATTTATTCCTAGGTATTTTATTACTTTGGGTGCTATTTTAAAGGGGATTGTTTCTTTACTTTCTTTTTCTGTTGATTCCTCGTTAGTGTAAAGAAATGCAACTGATTTTTGAACGTTAATCTTATAACCTGCTACCTTGCTGAATTCTTTGATCAGCTCTAGTAGTTTTTGTGTGGACCTTCTAGGGTTTTTTATATATAGTAACATGTCGTTGGCATATAGTGAGACTTTCAGCTCGTCTTTTCCAATTTGGATCCCTTTTATTTCTCTCTCTTGCCTGATTGCTGTGGCTAGGACTTCCAAGACTATGTTGAATGGGAGTGGTGATAGTGGGCATCCTTGTCTTGTCCCAGCTTTTAGTGGGAAGCTTTTGAGTTTTTCACCATTGAGTACTATGCTGGCTGTAGGTTTGTCATATATAGCTTTTATTATGTTGAGATATGTTCCCTCTATACCCACTTTGGTGAGAGTTTTTGTCATAAATGGGTGTTGAATTCCATCAAATTCTTTTTCTGCATCGACTGAGATGATCATGTCATTTTTGTCCTTTCTCTTGTTGGTGTGATGTATTACATTGATTGATTTGCATATGTTGAACCACCCTTGTGCCCCTGGGATGAACCCCACTTGGTCATGATGTATAATCTTTTTTATGTGTTGTTGGATTCTATTTGCTAATATTTTGGTGAGGATTTTGGCGTCTATGTTCATCAGTGATATTGGCCTATAATTCTCTTTTTTGGTAGTGCCTTTGCCTGGTTTTGGTGTCAGGGTGATGGTGGCTTCATAGAATGAGTTTGGGAGTATTCCCTCCTTTTCAATCTCCTGGAAGAGTTTTAGAAGGACTGGTATGAGTTCTTCTTTGTATGTTTGGTAGAATTCCCCCGTGAAGCCATCTGGTCCTGCACTTGTATTTGTAGGAAGGTTTTGTATTGCTAATTCGATTTCATTTCTAGTGATCGGTTTGTTCAAATGGTCAGTTTCTTCTTGGTTCAGTCTTGGTGGACTGTATGTTTCCAGAAACTTGTCCATCTCCTCTAGGTTATCCAGTTTGGTTCCGTATAGTTTTTCGTAATATTCTCATATGATATTCTGTATTTCTGTTTTATTTGCTGCAATTTCTCCATTTTCCTCTCTTATTTTGCTAATTTGTGCTCTCTTTTTTCTTCTTTGTGAGTTTGGCCAGAGGTTTGTCAATTTTATTTACTTTCTCAAAAAACCAGCTTTTGGCTTTGAGTGATTTTTTTCTATGGTTTTTTAAATCTATTTTACTTATTTCCTCCCTAATCTTTATAATTGCCTTACTTCTGCTGCCTTTTGGGGTTTTTTGTTCTTCTTTTTCTAGTTCTTTTAGTTGGTGGGTTAAATTGTTTATTTGAGATTGTTCTTCTTTTTTGAGAAAGGCCTGTATCGCTATAAACTTCCCTCTTAGCACTGCCTTTGCTGTGTCCCATAGGTTTTGAGTGGTTGTGCTTTCATTATCATTTGTCTCAAGGTATTTTTTAATTTCAGCTTTGATTTCCTCATTGACCCATTGGTTTTTTAATAGCATATTGTTTAATCTCCATGCTTTCATTTTGTTCTCCTTTGTTTCTCTGTTGTTGATTTCTAGTTTCATTGCATCGTGGTCAGTAAAGATGCTTGAGATAGTTTGTATCTTATAATTGTTGAGGTTTCTTTGGTGCCCAAGTACATGAGCAATCCTAGAAAATGTTCCATGTGCACTTGAAATGAATGTATATCCTATGGGGGGGGGGTGGTGTAATGCTCTGAAAATATCCACCAAATCTAATTTTTCTAATGTATTATTTAATTTCTCTGTTGCCTTATTTATTTTCTGTCTGGAAGATCTGTCTAGTGATGTTAATGCAGTGTTAAAATCTCCAAGTATGATTGTATTCCCATCAATATCCCCCTTTATCTCTGTTAGCAATTGTTTTATGTACTTAGGTGCTCCTATATTGGGTGCATATATATTATTGAGTGTAATATCCTCATCCTGTATCACTCCTTTAATCATTATTACATGTCCTTCTTTATCTTTCTTTATGGCCTTTGTTTTAAAGTCTATTTTGTCTGAAATCAGTACTGCAACACCTGCTTTTTTGGCTTTTCCATTTGCATGGAATATCCCTTTCCACCCTTTCACTCTCAATCTGTATGTGTCCTTCTCCCTAAAGTGGGCTTCTTGTATGCAGCATATTGAAGGTTCTTGTTTTATTATCCAGTCTGCCACTCTGTGTCTTTTGACTGGAGCATTTAGTCTATTAACATTTACAGTAATTGATGATAGATGTGTGTTTATTGCCATTTTGAACTTATCTTTGCAGTTGATTTGGTATTTCCTTTTTGTTCCTTTCTTCTTACTTTTGTGGTTTGGTAATTTTCCTTTGTATTATCATGGATTTCATTTAGTTTTTGTGACTCCCTTGTAAGTTTTTGGCTTGTAGTTACCCTTTTCTGTAAGTCTGTTAGCCTGTTACTATATCTTGAACCCATCCTACTGAGAACAAAAAATTTTAAAAAGAAAGAAAAAAAATACTCTATATTTTCTTGCTTCCCTCTCCCACTCTTAATGATTTTTATGTCTTCTTTTACAATTTCATGTTTATTTTATTTGTAATTCATGAGTTATCACCTTTCCAGTTATGAGTTTCTCATTTCTGTAGCATCCTGCTGCTTTTCTATTTATAGTAGACCTATCAATATTTCTTTTAGCGTGGGTTTAGTGTTGCTAAGCTCTTTTAGTTTTTTCTTGTCTGTGAAATTCTTTATCTCTCCTATCCTAAAGGATAGCCTTGCTGGATAAAGTATCCAAGGCTAGATCTTTTTTTCATTCAGGACTTTGAATATATCTTGCCACTCCCTTCTGTCCTATAGTGTTTGTGTAGAGAAATCAGCTGAGAGCCTTATGGGGGTTCCCGTGTAATTCACTCTTTGCTTTCCTCTTGCTGCCTTTAGGATCATTTGTTTATCCTTGACTCTGGCCATCTTGATTATGGTATGTCTTGGTGTGGGTCTGCTTGGGTTCTTCATGTTTGGGACCCTTTGAACTTCCAGTACTTGGATATCTGATTCCTTATTTAAGTTTGGGAAGTTTTCAGTCATGATTTCTTCAAAAACCTTTTCAATCCCCTTTGATCTTTCACCCCTTATGGGACCCCTATTATGCGAAGATTGGCACGGTTTATATTATCCAATAGGTCCCTTATGTTGCTTTTATTTGTTTTTATTTGTTTATATTGCAGTTGTTCTGATTCAGTGATTTCTGTTGTCCTGTCTTCTAGGTCACTAATTCGTTCCTATGCATTATCTAGTGTGCTTTGCACAGCCTTTAGATCCGTTCTCATGTCAGCCAGTGATTTTACCAGTTCTTATTGGCTCTTCTTTATAGCTTCGATTTAATTTTTGACATATTTTATATCTCTAAACACTATCTCTTATATTTCCTTCAATACTTTGATCCGTCCTTTTTTGAAATCTTGATCTAGTAGGCTGTTGATGTCTATTCCATTGATCGGTCTTTCAGGGGATTTCTCTTGTTCTTTTAATTAGGAATCGTTTCTCTACTTCATCTTGCTCGTATCTCTCTGGCACTGTGGCTTATGGAGTATCAGTTAGCTATTGTGGTCCTTAAAGGAGTTTATTTATTTATCTAATGCCTATGTAGGAATAAAACTTAAAACATAAGAAAAAGAGAGAGAAAGAGAATTTTAAAAGAAGGGTGTTTAAAAAAAGGTTTGAAAACAGTGTGTAATCAATTATAAAAACACAATTTGAATCATACTTGCATTCGAGTTGAGACCTGTTTTTCAAAAACTCTTAAAAGAAAACAGGAAAAAAGATCAAAAAACGGTATTTGAAACCTATTTATAATCAGTAACAGGAGATCAAAACCAAAAGAAATGAAATCAGGTAGATTTAAAAAAAATAATAATATAACTACTTTAAAAGAAAAATTTAAAAAAGGAATGAAAACTAGAAGCATATACATTTGCTTAGAAAGTAGAAATTAAAAAGGTAATAGAAAATACAACATATAAAAAAGTTAAAATAAAGAGATAATTTTAAGAGAAGGGAGGAAGAAAAGGTTTGAAGACCGTGTATAATCAGTTACAGAAGAGCATTTTGAATCAGACTAGCATTCGAGTTGAGACATCTTTTTAATAAAAACCCTTTTAAAAAGAAGAAAAAAGTTCAAAAATGATATTTGAAACCTGTTTATAATCAAAAACGCGAGATCAAATCCAAAAGAAATGAAAATGAAATCAGGTGGATTTTTTAAAAAATAATAATATAACTACTTTAAAAGAAAAATTTTAAAGGAATTAAAACTAGAAGCATATACAATTGTTTAGAAAGAAAAATTTAAAAAGGAATTAAAACTAGAAGCATATATAGTTATTTAGAAAGTGGAAATTAAAAAGATAAGAAAAAATAGGACAGATAAAAAAGTTATCATAAAGAGAGAATTCTGAAAAAGGGAAAAAAAAGGGTTTGAAAACAGTGTATAATGAATAATTGAAGAGCAAGTTGAAGCAGAATAGCAGTCGGGTTGAGATGTCTCTTAAAAACCTTTAAAAATGGAGAAGAGAGGAAAAAAATATATTTGAAACCTGTGTATAATCAATAACAGGAGATCAAAACCAAGAGAAAAGTGACATGATGTAGATTTTTAAAAATAATAATATTATTTTAAAAGAAAAATTTAAAAGGGATTAAAACTGGGAGAATATATAAGTGTTTAAAAAGTAAAAATTAAAAAGGTAATAGAAAATACAACAGGTAAAAACAGATCAAAAAAGGTGGGGGCAGGGGGTGTTCTCCTGGAGACTGTATGCTCTTAATGTGAAGTCTTTCTGTCTTCATCCTGTTTTGGAGGCTCACCTTGCTGTTTCCAGAGGGCTCCCCTCACCCCGCGTTGGTGCCCTCCTCTGTGCTGCTCCCAGTGCCTGTTGGCAAGCATATCGCACCCCCTCCCAGTACAGCCTTCCTGCTGGGAAGGCGGGGGCGGGGGGGCACCCGCTGTCTCCTGGCGCTGGTCGCTCCGCAGCTCTGTCCAGAGCATTTCGCTGCACCTTGCGCTCCACCCCAGGTCGGCGCTCCGCAGGCGGGCCAGGGAAGACGGTGGAACAGCCGCTCCCCGCCCCCTCCTCCATGTCCAAACTCAGCTCCTTGTTTGTCCTGGCGGTGCGCCTGAGCCCTGCCTCTCCTAGCCGAAAACCTTCCGTGGGTTTTCAGAGATGGAGGTACGCACCCTTATCCCCCGGGCACATCAGCCGTGCTGTTTCATGGAGGGCCCAGGTTGTTCTGCCCTGTGCACCCACTCTTCCACGTTGCGCAGCACCGTGCAGTCCCTCGGTGCAGCCGTCCCGTCCTCCACCCGGCTCGGGCAGCCTGTCCTGGCCCCCAGCTCCCAGCTCGGGTCTCGGGCTGGGTGTCGCAGGGACCCTCTGTGCCCGTTTAACTTAGTTCTGCAGGTCAAGGGGTGCTGGGGGCAGATCCGAGCCTTGGAGGCTCCCCCTCCTTCCCGCTGGCCTCTCGGTTGGAGAGGGGAGACCCAGCGAGCTAGCGCCAGCTCTCCTTTGCTGCTCCCTTCCCGCGGGACCGGTCCTGCACTGTTTTGCCTTTTCGTCTTTCTTTTTTTCCTTTCTCCTACCAGATTTTTGGCGCCTTTGTCTTTTGAAGAGGACAGTGTTCTGTCAGAGTTCTGCAGGTGCTCTGGTTGGCTGAGTGGGTCCGTGGATGTGAGTCTTGGTGTATTTGTGGGAGAGGGTGAGCTATGTGCATCCTACTACTCCGCCATCTTGGCCTTGTCCTCGTCTTCCTTTCCAGTTTGAATTCCTCTTATTTCTTTTTCTTGTCTGATTACTGTGTCTAGGACTTGCAGTACTACGTTAAATAGAAATAGCGAGAATGGGCATCCTTGTTTTGTTCCTTATTTAGAGGAAAGTTTTCAGCTTTTCACTGTTGTGTATGACATTAGCTGTGGATTTTTAGAAATGGCTTTTATTTCTTTGAGCTATGTTCCCCATACTCCAACTTTGATGAGAATTTTCATCATGACTATTTGATGAATTTTGTCAGATGCATTTTTGCACCTCATCAGATGATTATATGATTTTTATTGTTTCTTTTGACAATGTGGTGTATTGCTTTGATCAGTTTGTGAATATTAAACCTTCCTTGTGACCCTAGCCTAATTCCTGCGTGGTCTTGGTGTATGGTCCTTTTTATATATTGTTGCATGCAATTTGCTAATATTTTGTTGAAGATTTTTGAATCTATATTCATTAAAGATAGTGGCCTATAATGCAATTTTTTTATATTTCTTTTTCTGGCTTTGGTGTAGTGTAGTGGTGGCCGCATAGAATGAATGTGGGAATCTTGTACCCTCTTCAGATTTTGGAATAGTTTTGTGAAGGGTATGTATTAGCTTTTCTTTTTAAATTTGTATATTCTTGTGTAGATCTGGTCCTGGGATTTTGTTTGCTAGGAGGTTGTTAATTACAAATTAAATTTAACTATTAATTATTAGTCTGTTCAGATTGCCTAAATCTTGCTGATTCAGTCTTGGAAGAATGTATGTTTCTAGAAATTTATCCATTTCTTCTATGTTGTCTCATTTATTGGCATATAACTGTTCATAATATAGTTATGATTTTTATATCTTTGTGATATTTCTTGTAATTTCTCTTCTTTCATTTCTTATTTTGTTTGAGTCCTCTTAGTTTTTTTTTTTTTTTTTTTTTTTTTTTTTGATGAGCCTGGCTGTTGACTTAGAAATTTTAGGTATATTTTCAAAAAACTTGGTTTCATTGATCCTTTCTGGTTTTTTAGCCTCTATTTTTTAATTTATTTTCTCTCTGATCTTTTTTATTTCTTTCCTTGAGCTGAATTTGGGCTTTGTTTGTCTTTTTTCCCCCTCATTCATATAAATGGTCGGTTAGGTTGTTTATTTGAGACTTTGCTTGTTTCTTGAGCTCCGCCATTATCACTATAGATTTCATCTCAGAACTACTTTTGCTGCATCCCATAGGTTTTGGAAAGTTGTATTTTTATTTTCATTTGTCTGAACATATTTTCTGATTGCTTTTTTGATTTGTTCATTGACTGTTTCATTTTTAGTAGTGTGTTGTCTACTCTCCACATTTATGCGTTTCCCATTTTTCTTCCTGTAACTAATTTCTAGTTTCATCCTTTTGTGTTTGGAAAAAATGCCTGATATAATATCTATCGTCTTAAATTTACTGAAACTAGTTTTGTGTCCCATTGTGTGATGTATCCTGGTGTACATTATTTGTGCACTTGTCAAAGGTATATTATGCTGTTTCTGGATGGAATATTCTGTAGCTATTTGTTGAGAACAATTGGTCTAGTGTGTCATTTAAGACAACTGTTTTCCTTATTGGTTTTCTGTCTGGGTTTCTGTCCATAGGTGTCAATGGGTTGTTAAAGTCCCTGGCTATTATTGTATTATTGTGAATTTCTCCTTGTATGTCTGTTAATATTTGCTTTATATATTTAGCTTCTGCTATATTAGGTGCATACAGGTTAATGAATGTTATATCCTTTACTTGTGTTTATCCCTTTATCATTATATAATACCCTTGTTTTTATTTTCTTACAGATATTGTTTCAAATTCTATTTTATCTGATACAAGTACTGCTAGCCCACTTTGTCATTTCCATTTGCATAAAATAGATTTTTATATCCTTAGAGTTTCAGTCTGTATGTATCTTTAGCTATGAAGTGAGTCTCTTGTTTGTAGCATCTAGATTGGTCTTGGTTTTTTGTTTTTTGTTTTTTTTTTTCCTCATCATTAACCACATTATGTCTCCTGATTGGAGCTTTTAGTCCATTAACATTTTAAGTGATTATTGATAAATATATACTTAGTGCCATTTTCTTGTTTTCTGGTTGTTTTTGTAATTTTTCTCTGTTCTTTTCTTCTTTTACTTTCTTCCCTTGTAGTTGGATATTTTTCTTTAGTAAAATGCTTGTGGTCCTTTATCTCTAGTTTTTGTGTATCTATTATAGGTTTTTTGATTTGTGGTCACCATGGGATTCATATATGTTGAACTATAACTATATCTTCTTGTTTTAAACTGGAATTTATTTAACTCCAAACACATTCTAAAATTTTGGAATTTTTTACTCCCCTTCCCCATATTTCATCATATTTTACATCTTCATGTTTATACCTTCACTGTTTATTGTAGTTATAGGTGATTTTACAATTTTTTGTCCTTTTATCTTCATAGTAGCTTATGTTAGTGGTTGATTCACAGTCTTTAATATATATTTCCCTTTACTAGTGGGATTTTTCCTTTCCTATGAATTCTTATTGTTGTAGCCTTTTCTTTTTTACTGAGAGAAGACTCTTTAATATTACTTTTAGGGTTGGTTTATTTTTGGTGAACTCTTAGTTTTTAGTAATCTGAGAAGTTCTTTCTCTCTCCTTCAATTCAGATAATGAATGATAATCTTTCTTAGTAAAGTTGCCTAGATTGCATGTTTTTCCCTTGCAGTGATTTAAGGCTACTATCACTCTTCTTTATGGCCTGCAAAGTTTTTGAAGAAAAATGAACTGATGCTTTATAGGCATTCCATTATATGTGACTCTGTTTTTGTCTTGCTGCCCTTCGAATCCTCTCTTTCACTTTTTTCACATTAATTATATGTCTTAATTTTGGTCTCTTTGGCTTCATCTTGTTTGTAACTCTCTGTGCTTCATACACCTGGAAGTATGTTTTCTTCTTTAGGAAGTTTTCAGCTTTAATTACATCAAATACCTTTGTAACCCCTTTCTGTCTCTCTTCTTGTGGGACCTATATAATGTGAATGTTAGTGCCCTTGATTTTCTTGCAGATGTCCCTTGAATTATCCTCATTCATTCATTCATTCATTTTTGATGTTCTGATTGGGTGGCTTCCATTATTCTATCTTCGACGTCACTGTTGCATTCTTTTGTATTACCTAAACTGCTGTTAGTTACTTCTAGTGTATTTTTCATTTATATTATTGTATTCTTCAGTTCTGAATGGTTCTGTTTTCACATTTCTTGGATCCCTGTTAAAATTCTGAGCTCATCTGTTCTTTCCCCAAGTTCTGTTAGCATTCGTGTTACTTTGAATACTTCATCTGGTAAATTACTTATGTGTTTCATTAGTTTTTTTTCCATTTTTTCTTGTTATATTTGAAACAAAGTCCTCTGTATTTTCATTTTGTTTAACTTTCTCTGTTGGTATGAAATTAGGTGAAACAGTTACCAATCTCGATCTTGAAACAGTGTCCTTTTGTGAGAGCATCCCTGTGCAGTCTGTGTGTCCCCAGTTGCTTTTATGAGTGAGCTGGATGTGAAGTGAACATAGTTATGTCTTCCGAGGAGTGTGCTATCAGCCATCACCTTGGTGGAAAGTGGGGCTGGAGGTGGAGATGCTAGAGCCAGAGAAGGTGTGAGCTGGGGATTTTCCTCTGCTCAGTGCCTGACATTGGTCTAGTGGGTACAGGGTCTAATCTCATGGTGTTGGAGTAGAAGCCCTGAGGATTAGGTCCAAGTTGATTCCATTCCTTCTAAGTGTGTACTCTCCCCACCAGCATTGGCACCTTTGCCTCAGAGGGGAGCAGAACAAGAGGTACCAGAGTGGGAGCCCATTGCGGGCTAGGACACATGATTGGATGTCCCTACGTGCCAGGTTGAGTTCCAGACTACTTCTGATCTGCCATCTCAACAAGGGACCAGCAGTAGTCACCCCAGTATTTTCAGATGTTATGCCATGTCCAGGTTGGCTCCAGCACCACACAGCTGCACACCTTCCTTGGTAATGTCACTCTTGATCCTAGGAGGGAGCTTCACCATGGAGCAAGAGGGGCCAGAGCAGGCAATTGTCATGGGTTGGGGCACATTCTTAATCATTCTCAGACCATTTTGGCATGCCAGTCAGAGTTCCAAAGTGCTGCTTCTGCCAGCACTGGTGACGGCTGCCCATGCACCGTTCAGATGTAGTGCCGGGTCAGAGCCAGCTGTGTCCATCACAACTGTGCCCTCTTCTTGGCAATAGTCTCCTTCACCTTAGTGTTGATCTGCACCGTGGAGTAAGAGGTGCCAGAGCCAGCACTTGGCATGGGCCAGGGATGTGCTGGGGTGCACTGTGCACATCGGTCACAGTCCCAGACTGCTGCCAATGTGATGCCACCACCAGCACCCGTAATGGCTGTACTCCCTCGTTTAGATGTGGTGCCGGGTCTGAGCCGGCTCCGTGCCCACAGCTGGCACACACTCCTCATCAGGAACAGCATTCACCCTCGTGTGGGGCTGCCTCAGAGCCAGAGGTGCTGGAGGAGGGGTACGGCTTAGGGCAGGGGCTGGGGTGGTTGTGGTAAACAAGCCAGAGATCCGGGCAGTTCCAATCTGCTTCTGCCAACTCCTTTTGGTAACAAGCAAGTGTGTGTGTGCTCTTCACCAGTGGAGACTAGGTTTCTCACACTAGTCACACTGGTCTTCATACTGGGAAAAGGAAGTCATCTTCCCATTGTCCAACCCCAGGGCTGGAGTGTCCATTATGTGGTTCGCACTGTTCACTCCCCAGGGTGGGTCTCCCAGACCCTGTAATCTCCCTCCTCCTGTGTCTCTTCCTGGGAGCCCAGTTCTCAACCTGATCAGTTCTCTCCCTTTTCTGCCTAACTTTGTGTGGGTCTTTTTTCACAGCCCTGGTTGTACAAGAGTCTTCTTCCAGTATCCAGGTTGTTTTCAGTGTGAATTGCTGTATTTTGGATATGTTCCCAGGGGGAGGTGAACTCAGCCTCCTCCTGCTCCACCCCACCATGATTTCTCCCCACTCCCTTACCCCAGGAGTTTGTATTTGGCCTTTTTAGGCAGTGGGAAGCCACCTGCATTTTTGAGGTGAGGAGACAGAAGTGGCATTTTAGGGATTTCAGTGAATAATCTTGTAGTGGTGTGTATAATAGATTGGGCCGTAAAAGAGATGTGAACACGAGGAGACTATTTGAAAGGTAGTACTAAAATTCAGCTTCAAAACTATTGACTGTGTAATCTACAATTTACAATACAGTGTTCAGCTATTTATTCGTCTCAGCTTCAAGTTTTAAATATTTTTATCTCATACAATTACTTGAATTCATGAGTTTCTGAGTGTCAAAACACACTGTAACTGTTGAGAAACAAAGGAAAACACAGTGTAATAACATAATTACTCATTTTTAAAAGAGGATGTGATCTAAAATGTGCATCATTAATAATAGAACAGAGGAAAAATTCCCTTGTGGTCTAGTCTAAATTAAAAAAACAATTTAATAGAATCAATTAATTTTGTGCTTGAGATACACTATCTTAAATGATTGCATGTTAAAAATGGGTTTGGCTAAAAAATGGATTTGATAGAATGTTAATGTCAGATATTAGAAATGAGATGCTGAATTTTGAATTTGGATTTAGTCTGAGCCAGGAGTGCTTGGAATTTGGCAATAGGAGGGCGGTGTTCTAAATCCAGTTTCATTGCTAGTGTGTTACGTTGTTACTACATAGTAATCACGAGAATAAGTGATTGGTTAAAGGCATTCGTTTTACCATTTAAAAAAAAATGTTAAGTAGTAAATGGTAATATCCCAGATGACAGGGCTAATGATTTGTTTGGCTTTTACATGTTGTTTATTTGGGGCACTTGTATCTCCAGTGTGTACTTGGAAGAAGTGAATAAATACTTCCTGAATGAATAAGTGAAAATGAAACAAAAGCATAATTGCAGATTATATCTCATTCCTTCCCTGCTCTCCCCTCAGCAGTCAGTATAGTGTATGGCACCTGGTAGAAGAATGAAATCAACTACAAATCTCTTTTAAGAAAATCGGCAACTGTGTTCATTTTAAACAATTATATACAAGATTATATCTCATTTGTGAGAAAATGAAACTTTATCAGAGGATTAACATGTAATATAGTGAGAAAATTGGTTATTGCAGGATCTTTAGTAGTAACAGGATGCTATGTTGGCTGGTGACCATGACTTAGGGGACACGTATGCAAGCTCCAAAACTTACCTGGCTACCCAGCTGTTATAACAGTCCTCTGTGGGATTTTTTCAGAAGCCCTGTTGAGAGCTGTGAATTTGGGGTTTGAGACAGGGGAAATTTTGAAATCAGAAATATATAACTCCAGTGGTTTCCAAACTACTTCTGTAAGTAAGAGATGGAGTAAGCATCATGTAAGTAATATATCCCTTTGAGTTCAGGTGTGTTGTGGAGCAACAGGTGTTTTATAGCAAATCCAGACCAGGGTATACCATATGACAAATGTATACCTAGGTACTTGGGGGAAGTACCCACAAGAATCCATACTAAGACACAGTCTTCCAGGAATTTTATATGGATGATGATGATGAGGAATTGTGGTAGAAGTAGGAGCAGGAAGACAAGGTAGAAGAGGAGGAGGTGGAGGAGACAGCATTTACAGAATGCCTGTGATGTGCTCAGTGCTGTTGTACGTCTTGTATTTAATCCTTAGAATTTCCCTGCTTGGTAGTCTAATTATTATAGTCACCATTTTACAGATGAGGAAATTTAAGCACGAATACATTTTGTAAATTGCCCTAGGTCATATAGATTGCAAGTGGAGGAGCTGGGATGTAAAACCAGGCCATCTGGCTTTACATTCTTAACCCTGTTCTAGACTATTTCCCAAACAAGTGCTTTTCATACATAACTTCCTTGAGATATAAATGGATACAATTTTATATTGAAAGCCAACATGCCAAAGTTTATGCTTTTATAAATTCTCTACATCGGGGACCTAAAATTTATTTGAAGTCTTTCTTTTGTGTGTTTTATAAGTATCTTTACAGTTATTTCATTTAGCACCATTGCGTCCTTTAGGTCATTATTGGAAATCATTGCTTCTGTAGCAAATTTAGTGTCTGGTCTTTCCTTCAACGTGTATTACCTTGGCCAGCCTTAAATTCTCGAAGCTTCTATAAAGCCTTTCTCTGGTAAAAAGGAGGTACTATGTATTTTGCTGTAAATGTTGTTTAGAAGATATTCTCAAAGCGGAGGAAATTTTTGGTCGACTTGTTCTTTTTGCTTAATCATTATTATTTTTGCTTGAAGCCATTGAAACCAAACTATGAACAACCTGCTTGTTGTATGTTTATTTGTATCAGGCATTTTGTGCAAAATTCATTATTAAAAGTTTATTAGAAACAAAGATTATTCCCTTCTAATATTGTCATTAAAAAACGTGTTACTTTTTAAAATAGCAATTTGATTGTGCCTGGAAACAAATTGTTTCCCAAAGAAACTCATAATCAATTTTACAATGAAAATCAATGGAAAAGTATTACATCCTTTATATAGAATTGTGCCTTGCAGGCAAGTTTTGGGACATGTATCTCCTCAAAGAGGGAGACATTTTTGCATTTTCTATAATTCCCCACTGTCAGAAACCCTAGTGTTTATAAACCTTGGCTTGTTTTTACCTTTTTATAGAGATGTGCTTTCCTGTGGATATCAGCTTTAGTCACTGATGTTGAGGCCAGATAGGAATTATGTAGGCACAGAGCTCGGATGCTTCAGGACACCATAGATGAAGAGTTCTTCAAAGAAGTTCTAGGGTAGCGATCCCCTCTGAAACTGGTAATACGTGTTTGTGAGTCAAATGTGAAATGGTCTAGGCTCTGCTGCTAGTAGAAGAAAGTTAAACAAACAAACAAAAAAAGCCCACTCCCTACTCCTTCATATTGGGAGACAGCATCCTCGTACATTATTTATCATGCTTGATCTTGTTCTTCAACTCAGAAATCGCAGACACATCACTTTTGAAGAAGACTTCTGGTCTGCGGAAGACAAATTCACAGACTTCTGTCAGTAATGGACCTCCAAACTGTTACTTCTGAAAAGGTCCTCTGTAGAGAATAGATCAGGGGTCCACAAACTTTTTCTGTAAAGGTCCGGGTAATGTATTCTAGGCTTTGTGGGCCATTTGGTCTCTGGCACAACTACTGAACTCTGACATTACAGCATGAAAGCAGTGACAGAAAGTACATATAATTTTTGCATGTTATCAAATAGCCTCTAAAAGAATTGTTAACCATGTGATAATATAAAAAAACATTCTTAGCTTGCATACCATACACAGATTGCAGTCCAAATTTGGTCCATGGGTCACTGGTTGCAAACCCTTGGATTACAGAAATGAGTTTTTATTATAATCTTTCCATCTCTTCTCACTTCTCATGCTTTATACCCCTTCCCATAAAATGAAACCAAAACTGTGAGATCTTGTCTCAAAGTAAAAGTGGGAACAGTTCAATGACTTATAGGTGTTTTCTAGTTAATCTGATGAGCATCTTATTTCAAAAGGTGGCAGCATTGTCATAATAGAAGCAGATAAAACAAGGGGTGTGAATCAGATAATCAGAGACTACAAGGTGGTGGGTATCTTTTCCAATACGTATGTCACAAGATCAGGGTATGTAGGCTCTTCTTTTGGTAAAACACTGTAGAGAGCTAAAACTGTATTATTGTGGATCTCGGGTAATCGGCTCAATTCTCTGCTTATGGAAGGCCTGACTTTATATAGAATTACCTTGTTAGGAGATAAGATCAAAGTCTTTTTTGTGGGTACACAGGAAAAAAAATTAAGATCAAGGTATTTTTTTCTGTGATTAAAACTATCTTTTTGAACTAGTTTGTTCATTCATTTGCTTGTTCATTTAAAAAATATTGAGAACCCACTATGTGTCAAGCACTTATTTAACCATTTGATACATGTATCACGGAGTCAGTTGCCCCCTGCCATTTTCAGAAGAATACAATTAAATTTATGGAGATTAAATGACTTGTCCATAGTCACATAAATTATCTGTGGTAAACAGTGTTTCAAATAACTTGTCTGTTTCCTGGAGGTGTTTGGGTCTCCCAGGAGCACTGTCAGGTCCTGTTCAGGGCAGTGTCCTGCTATTATAAGAACACACAGACTATGGGAGTTTTGGAGGTAAAACTAATTTAAAGTGAAAAGGAAATTGGAGTAATGGCTAATATAATTGAGTTTGTTGTTTAAGTTCCTCTCCTTCTGAATTGTGATTTTCAGGGTGTTTGTATGTCCGTGTGTGTGTGTTCATTTATGTGGTGTGTAGAGGAATAAACTTGGTCTGGATGGTGCAGGGATTTGGATATTTAATCCTAACTTCTCGCTCATTTGATCCCTCTTCTTCATCCTCTTTCATCCCAAATCCATCTTCCTTATGAAGACTTGAAGACACCCCCCTAGGGCATGTAGATTCTTAAAACAGCTCAGTTCTATAGTGGGAGACTGGTCTATTCTTGTCAGTGTGCACTCTAAGGGTTGGAACTGTCCCCAGGGCACAGTCACAGTCAATTTTGTGATTCTGTTGCACAGCTTGTGAGTATCTGACAGTACGCAGATGTCCCCTGGGAAAGAGACGTCAAGCCCCATTGTGGAGTGGCAGGATTAGAAGTTCATCTTCACTTTATATAGAGGAGTTAGTGCTTTTCGTTGGTTCTCTTATTCCCCAGTATAAAATTTGAACCCTCTGATAGTAATGTAGTGTGTTTCTTCTCGGTGAATCTGTATATTTCTGGGAGACGGAGCTATGTAAAACAGATATGAAAGTCAAAACATAGACATCTTTAATTTGATATTTGGTTTATGAGGTAGTTTAGTGGTTAGGACCAGAGAATGGTGAAATTCGCCTGCCTTAGTTCAAATCTTAACTCTATTGTAAGCTGGGTGAATTTACTTAACCTGTGTGTGTACCTCAGTTTCCACATCAGTAAAATTGGGTATAGCAGTATCTACCCTATAAGATTTTAGTGGCAATTAAGGGAGTTAATACTTGTAAAGTAGTTAGAATAGTTCCAGACGTAACAATAAGATCTCTACAAGTGTTGCCTATTATTCCTTCTGTGATTACATAAGTTATGTCATGGCTGATCAAAAGGAAACTCCGGGATTTTACCTGCTCAGAAAGTATAGTAGATAGACTAAGTATTTCTGGCCTAGGAGTCAGAATACTGAGCTTTAAGGCCTGGCTCTGCCAAATGTAACGTGTGGCTTTGGAGAAAGAAGCCCTGACATGACGGTTAGAAGAATGAGTTGGCATCAGATCATACATAATGGCGAGTTTGAAGAGCAAGTTTAGTAGAAGAGAAGGTCTAGAAGAAGAGTAGGGTGAGGAGGTAGGAAAGCATCATTCTTAGACCTCGATGAAGCAGCAAGCATCATATCAGTGTATAACACCCATATCCTTTGGCATTTTAAACATCTGTCTTTGAATCTCAGCTCCAATACTTTTAAAAAATTTATATATATTTTTTATTGAAGTATAGTCAGTTTACAATGTGTCCATTTCTGATGTACAGCAGCATGCTTCAGTCATATAAGAATATACATATATTTGTTTTCATATTCTTTTTCACCATGAATTACTACCAGATATTGTATATCATTTTTTATGCAGTAGAAGCTTGATGCTTATCTATTTTTTATATATATATTAGTTAGTAACTGCAATTTCAAACTCCCAATTTATCCCTTCCCACTCCCTTTCTCCCCCCCCCCCACTAAGCATAAGTTTGTTTTCTGTGTCTGTGAGTCTGTTTCTGTTTTGTGAATAAATTTGTCTTTTTTTTTTTTTTTTTAGATTACACATATGAGTGCTATCATGTGGTATTTTTCTTTCTCTTTCTGGCTTACTTCACTTTGAATGATGATCTCCAGGTCCATCCATGTTGCTGCAAATGGCATTATTTTATTCTTTTTTGTGGCTGAGTAGTATTCCATTGTATAAATATACCACAGCTTCTTTATCCAGTCACCTGTTCATGGACATTTAGGTTGTTTCCATGTCTTGGCTATTGTAAATAGTGCTGCTATGAACATTTGGGTGCCTGTACCTTTTTGAATTAAGATTTCCTCTGCATATATGCCCAGGAGTGGGATTGCTGGATAATAAGGTAAGTCTATTTTCAGTCTTTTGAGGAATCTCTATACTGTTTTCCATAACGGCTACACCAAACTACATTTCTACCAGCAGTGTAGAAGGGTTCCCTTTTCTCCACAGCCTCTCCAACATACATTGTTTGTGGATTTTTGAATGATGCCCATTCTGAGTGGTGTGAGGTGACACCTCATCATAGATTTGATTTGCATTTCTCTGATAATTAGTGATATTGAGCATTTTTTCATGTGCCTATTGGCCATTTGTATGTCCTCTTTGAAGAATTGCTTATTTAGGTCTTATGTCCTCTTTTCGATTGGGTTGTTTGTTTTTTTAAGTTGTATGAGCTGTTTATGTATTCTGGAGATTAAGCCCTTGTCAGTCTCATTGTTTGCAAATATTTTCTCTCTATCCGTACGTTGTTGTTTTATTTTGCTTATGGTTTCCTTTGCTGTGCAAAAGCCTATAAGTTTAATTAGGTCCCATTTGTTTTATTTTTGCTTTTTCTTCTATTGCTTGGATAGACTGCTCTAGGAGAACATTGCAGACACGTATGTGTGATTATGTTTTGTCTATGTTTTGTTCTAGGAGATTTATCGTGTCTTGTCTCATTTTTAAGTCCTTAAGCCATTCTGAGTTTATTTTTGTGTATGGCGTGAGGGGGTATTCTAACTTCACTGATTTACATTGCTGCTGTCCAGTTTTCCCAACACCATTTGCTGAAGAGGCTGTCTTTGCTCCATTGTATGTTCTTGCCTCCTTCATCAGTGATTAATTGACCAAAAGTTTGTGGGTTTATTTCTGGGCTCTGTATTCTGTTGCATTGATCCATATGTCTGTTTTTGTACCAATACTATGCTGTTTTCATTACTGTAGCTCTGTAGTATTATCTGCAGTCTGGGAGGGTTATTCCTCCAGCTTCATTCTTTTTCTTCAGTAATGCTTTGGCAATTCTGTGTCTTTGGTGATTCCATATAAATTTTAGGATTATTTGTTTTAGTTCTGTGAAAAGTGTCCTGGTTAATTTGATAGGGATCACATTAATCTGTAGATTGCTTTGGATAGTGTGGCCATTTTAACAATGTTATTTCTTCCAATAAGAACATGGGATATCTTTCCATTTCTTTAGCTCATCTTTAATTTCCTTAGTGAGTGTTTTGTAGTTCTCTGCATATAAGTCTTTCACTTCCCTGGCCAGATTTATTCCTAAGTATTTTATTTTATTTTTTGGATGTAGTTTTAAAAGGAGTTGTTTCTTTTCTTTCCTTTTCTGATATTTCATTGTTTGTGTAAAGAAATGCCACTGATTTCTGTGTGTTAATCTTGTATCCTGATACCTTGCTGAATTCTTTTATTAGCTCTAATAGTTCTTGTGTTGTTCAGCTCCAATACTTTTTACCCAGGTGGCATTTTGTGTAAATCATTTATTCTCTCATCTCTACAGGACAGATCACAAATCGTGCATGGTCATAAAATTGTTTCCAGAAGGAGAATAATTAATGCTTATAAAATAATCAATACAAATGATACTTTCACATAAGGGCTCAATAAATGTTAACTCTTATTATTATTATTATCATCACCTTTGGGTCTTCATGTTAAAGATGAGAAACCTGAAGCCCTGTGTGTGTGTAGGGATGGGGGAAGGTTCTCTGCCACCACTGGCCCATGAACCTATCCACAGATGTTAATGGCCATGGATGACCGTACTCAATGATCTATACGCAGTTTGATGCTCCCTCAGCCCTCTCTGTAGAGCTCCTGCAAGATTATTGCTCAGTGTTTACATTCTTCCCTGAGTACTTCTTGCTCCACCAGTCTCCCCCAGACCGAATGTGTTGGCCTATAAAAAATGTATAGTCACAGGTTCTTTATAAAGTGTCAGATAGATCTTAGAACAATAGCTTAGTTTCAAGGAACAGAGGTTGGAACTCTAACCTAGTAGTTTCTTGTGCCAAGTAAGGGTAGTTCTATCCAGGCTTGGGTGTCTGAAGAGGAGGATCTCTGTAGTCACGTCCCCTTCCATCCACATAGTCCCTTCGTTCTCATCCCTTAGATTTGTATCCTGCCCCGCTCCCTAAAAAACCCTGCATTCTTCACAGGGTGACAATGTTTTGTCCTGCTGTTCCTTACTGTATTTTGCCACCCTTAAACTTTCAGGCTTCTCTCTCAGACTCCGGTTCAGTCTTCCTAACAGGGAGAACTGGGGATTATTTCCTTCCTACATGCCCTGGGAATTAAGCTTTAGAGGCTAGTTAATCTACCATACCTGCAAATGATAGTTTTCCTAGCAGCACAGGTTTTTCCTGGCTCTTAAAAGAAGGAAAAAGGAGTCTGCCATTATTAAGATACATTTGCCTCTCTTCTAAGTCTGCTTTGAATTACAAGACACACCATCTCAAGTCTTTCTTAAGGCAAAAGCCATTCAATTGGACCAATTTATAACAATAAAATTGCCTTTGCCAATAAAACATTTAGGTTGGCATTTCTGGAATATTTAGACACTGGTGTCAAGAATATATCTACTTAAATCATGCTGGCCTGTGTGCCATGACGCATTTTGATACCAGTACTACAAAAGCTTATTCAAAGGTTATAGACTTAATCTGGATAATTTGTGATTTTACGGCTAGTGGATTAATCAGACCAGGTCTACACTGGGAAAATGAAAGAGATGAACCGAGTTCATTATCTGGACTCTCCAAGTCAAAACATTTCAATTGCTTCTATTTCCTAGACCTTTCAGGTGAAGGCCTGTTTTGGCTTGAAGTATTTGAATAAATCCTCAGTTTAACATTTCTCTCTGACAATGGAACCCTTAACGATTTGAGCCCAGTAAGCATTGCACCTGTTGCAAGCATAGTGGAAAAAGTGCTATGGACCTTGGCATTATATTCCTTTTATGAAGCCTCCTTGTAGTGCCATGTTGGAATGTCTCAATGGTGAAATGCATTACCATTTCCTTAGAAGATAAAATAGAGGTATTTAATAAAGATGAGTGCATAGACAGTGATGAGTGGAAGCAAAACCACTCTTTTCTCTGGGTAGGAATAAAGGCACTGATTTTTCCAGCCTTACTATCACTTCCTGTCATCAGCCATGATGTCACTCGGCGTGGATTGATTTGCTTCCTTCACCGTTGTGTAAGTTGGGGTGAACGGTCTAAGGGCTGAGTGTAGGACCCAGGCAGAGCCTGTGGTAGGCAGCTTGATTAAGGAGATCAGGTGTGCCTTGAGTGCTGTGTTTCTCTTTCCCTCTCCCTCATCCCTTCCTGAACATCCAATGGTATTTCACTTGGTTGTAATGTGGCCCTTTTCTCATCTGCCTGTGCAACTCATCGCTCTAAGGCCTGCTTCATCCTGAATGTATTTGGGCTAAGTTTGTTGATGACCTGTTATCACCAGTGTAATAAATTTCTGAAAACTACATTCTCACTGTCCTTCACTCATGGAAGTGAATAAAGTAAGCTTTCTTGTAGTTGTGATAAAGCTAGTAGGAGAGAAACATGAGGTTGAGATACCTTTCTAGTACCCATCAACTCACCCCCCCCCCCAGAGGTGACTGCCTGGTCTACTATGGATAAGGATGAATCCAGACGTAGGCTGTGTTTGCCATACAGAAGAATACACAGAAGCAACATAAAACATCTGGCTAGGTGTCTGGATATATATTTTACTCTGCTCAGTTTCTGGAGTCTGACCTTATGTTAGTAGAACCACATTAAAATCTTGACTAGAAGACCTTTTCAAGAGTCTAGATTGCAGGTCTTCTCAAACTTGAACGCATATATGAATCACTAGAGAGAACCTTGTGAAAATGCAGATTTGGACCCAAGTTTCTGCATTTTTAACCAGCTCCCAGGTGATGCAGATGGTGCTGGTCTGGGGATCACACTGAATGCCATCAGTCTTGTATAGAAGATGTTCTCAAACTGGATTCCCCTGGAGCCTGAGATTCTGTGTAGACACCTCAGGGACTAACTGGGGAGGTGGGGGGTCGGGCTGAGTAGATAACCACGGACTTGAATCTCTGGACACTTCCTCCTTTATTCTTTTTAAAAAATGCTCTCTTTTTATATGTTCATTATAACGGGGGATTCTGTATAAGGTTTTATTAGAAAGATAATAGGGTTTCATTGCTAAAAATGCAAACAAACAAAAACAATAATAAAACACTGATCTCTAGGATTTCACAAGGTAAAGGCCATTCAACTGGGCCAATTTATAAGAATAAAATTGCCTCTGATGGTGAACTATTTAGGTAGGTGTCTTTGGGATATTTGAATACTAATGTGAGTTTTCTCACATTAATGTCCAAATTTCCTAGTGGGCCTATCCAAATGAAAAAGTAGATTTTATAAAATGGAAAATATGATTTGGCTCTAGTTTTACTACTAGACAGTGTGTTGGTGTAAGGGAAAGAAGATAGACTTTGGTGATAGGAGATCTGCCTTCCAGTTGCGGCTCTATACCGTTACATGGATAACCCAGGACGCATTCTTCCCTGTGTATGTATGTCTTCTCTTTAGTAAAGGAAAGAGATGATCTCTACCGTAACAAAATTGTTTGAAGATGGAATCAAATCGTAGATAGACTGTTTCAGGGCGAGGATAGAAGCAGACAGAGCTGTTAGGAGACTTCTATACTAATCCCGGAAGAGGTTATGACAGCTTGGCCAGCATGGCAGAAGTAGAGGTGGTGCGAAGTCATATTGTGTTATTTCCAAGACAAAGCTGACAGAATTTGTCAATGAAATAGATGCAGGGTGTCAGAGAAAGTGAGGTAATTTAATCCATCAGGTTACTTTTGACACTAGAAATTAAGAAAAAAATCCGTACCAAGAAATAATGCACACAACATGATGAATTTTTCACACATTGATGGTAAAAAGCTGTATTTGTCTCCAGGGAAGCAGGAAATGTTCATTGTGAGGCAGAGCCACAGAGATACCCCTTGGCTTACAGGATGATTTGTTAGACCCACATCACTTTCCATTTACCTCTTAGTCTTTCTGAACTGAGGCTTGCTTTCTAGTAAAACAGCAGAACTTTTAATACAGGGACCATTATGGAAATTTGATTGGTCTTTAATATAGAAGATTCATTTCTCAAATACAGTTTGGAAAATAATTGAAATGAACTAGACTGATTTTTTTGACAAACTCAATTGTGCCTCCCCCTCCCCTCCAGCTTTATGTGAGTACACTACATTCAGTTACCTAGTCGATGCATCTTCATGGCTGTTGAGTTCTTGATGATAAAAGTCAGTGAAGTTTAATTCTTCTCTTAGGTGTGCTTCATTTTCCATAACTGTTGTGTTGTTGAATACTGGTTTATGGGGATAAGGCTGTTATTTATCTTGATTTATCTGTAAATCAATTCTTATTTTAACCATCTTTCTCTATTTCACAGAAAATTACTGAATTCCTACTAGGTTTTAGGGACTTTGCTAAAAGCCCCAGATTCAGAGAGGTTAGGTAGAATGTCTGCCTATAGGAAATACAAGTTTAGTGTATGGCATAATAAGTGGGCACATATAATATAGTGATAAATTCTTTTAAAAAGGTGTGCACAGAATGTTATGGGAACACAGAGCAGGGATACCTAATCCAGACTGGAGGTTAAGATTCAGTGACATGGAGGTAGTAATTTATAATCTGGCTTTTTAAAAGAGCAGTAGGAGTTAACCAGGAAAAGGAGTAGGAAGAGAAGATTATTCACCTAGGCAGACAGGGCTCCATGTGCAGTGGCATGGAGGTATAAGATCTGGGCATGTTCAGAGGACAACTGTTGAGTGTGGCTGGGTTGGGTTGAGGGTGCCTGTGAGGTATTACAGTATATGAGGCTTGAGAAGAAAGCAGAAGTCAGGTAATGAATGGTCTTGTCAGCTAAGCTAAGAAGTTTGGATTTTGTAAATAATAGCTGGTATTTATTGAGATTTACTGTGTGCTAGTAAGTTACTGTTATATACGTTTTATTGTTATATGTACTTTATATGCATTATCTAATTTAATCTTCACAACCACACAATCCAGTATTATCATAGCTGTTTTACACATGTAGAAACTGAAGCTCAGAGAGATTACATAACTGCCCAAGATCATTAAGGGATAGACCTAGAATTCAAAGAAAATTAGTTTAGCCTAGAGCTCTTGGTCTTTATTCACTGTATAGCCTCCATTTACCCTGAGAGCCTTGAAGAACCTATGATGGGTTGAAGATAGTCATCAATGATTTGATGCTCCTCCCACTGAGAGGTCAAGTCTATGCCATCTTCTCCTGAATCTCAACCAGTTCTGACTTCTTAACCAGAAGAGTATGGAAAAAATGATGGTATGTCAGTTTCTAAGCTGAGCCCAGAAGAAACTGTCAGCTTCCACTTCTTGTCTCTTTAAATACACTCTCAGGAAACCTTCAAGCACAATGCACAAGCTCTAACTACTTTGAGCATGCCATGCTGGAGAGTCCAAGTGTAGGTGCTTCACTTGATAGTTCTAGGTGACTTTAACTTTCCAAATATCCGTACCAAGGTACCAGATGTATGAATGAAGCCATTTCACGTCATACAAAGTCTACCCACATGATAAATACCATTGAATGACCTTAGTTGACACCGCTTACTTGAAGCAGCGGAATCACCTAGCCTAGTCCTGCCTGCATTCTTGAGATGTGATATCATGGTGGTTGTTTTAAGGCAGAAAATTCTGACATCTTTTTGACATAATTTGTTGTGAAGCAATAGATAGAGCTAAACCATTGAAGGATTCTAAGGAGGTTAGTTAGATACAAGTTAAATTCACAAGAAAAGTCTCCTATTTGATGAAACACTAAAATAACTGTTTACCTCATCTAAAATGTCTAGCTTGTCTTTTTCTTATTGGTCACGTTGGAGAAATTTGGCCAGACAGATGTAGTTTTCTCAGCCATTTTAGTCACCAGCATCTCACTCTTTAGAGTTGAAATTCCCCCTTCCATGCAGTGCTTGATATGTGCTTTTCATGGACTGTTGTCTCTACTTGCATCCAAATTCCTGATAGAGCAGAGCGAATCAGGGAGTTGAGTAAAAGGACGTTTTTCCCTTAGTGCACAAGTGATTTTCAAGCAAATGTCAGTTTTAGCAGGTGGAGTAAAGTATGAAATGCAACATCTGAGTATTTGGTGAACGTGTAAATCCCTAAAAGCCCATTGCAGCTTGGAATAGGAGCCAGGAGGGCATACCTGGCTGGACAGCCATCTCAACATTTTACCCCCCAACAAATCCTCTCATACAGATTTGTACCCATTATCAGAATATGCATTTTAAAAGAACCCCCTCCAGTAAATATTAATGAACCATAAAAACGTACTTAAATATATCAGGAGCCTGGTTTTACAATATACAAAATTTAAATTGGGATAGAATTCTGGAACTCCTGAATTTTGGCAGGAACACAAAGTTTGAGTGATATATTTAGTCTCTGCTTGTATTGAACTCTTTCATGTCATGTTGTATCTATAAAATAACTTTAACTTCTAAAAGAGACCTCAGTGCTTTTTGCCCAAAGGATAGCTTTCCCCTCCCTCCCTCCCTCCCTCCTTTCTTCCCCTTCCTCCCTTTCTTCCCTTTTTTTCCCTCTCTTTGTCTCTGTCTCTCTCCCCCGTCTCAAAGACAAATCTGTCTCAGAAGAATGAAGATTTATACTCTATATCAATCATTTACTTTTTAGTAGCTCAAAGGCACATCTTTGCTGGAAGAGCTTTCATCCTTTCTAGCAGCTGAAATAAAGCGAGTAATGTCACTCTCTGAGATGAAAGTAAGGAGATTTATCTCAAGTGCCAAGTAGAAATGGGTACAAATGCACACAGGCTGGACTTTGCCTTATCGTTACAGCCCAGGTAGTGAGTCATATCCACATGCCCTCTGCCTTTGAAAAGGAAGAGAACTGGTAGAGGGAAGGGCATGCACTGTTAAAAAGTGGATTGAAAAGAGCAGGATTAGCCCTGTTCGAATTATTAGAGCAGCAGCTAGCACTTCTCTGTCCAAGCTGCCATGTTGGTTACCTGACCCCTAAACCAATTCAGTAGGAACATCTGTGGAGGACAGAATGTAGATTGGTTTAAGACTAAGTGGCTTTGGAGTAAGTCAGGCCTGGCTGCATACTTGACTCAGATGACGCAGGGTCAGTGATCTCTCTTTCCATGTCCCTCTGTCACTTCTTGATCCTGCACTGAAACAGAGAGGAAAGAAAGGAAATAGCTTATTTTTTTAAACAGGGTGCATTTGGACAGTTCGCACTGCTTCAGTGGGGTTATTTTCTGAGTTCAATGGGGGTTTCTTCTGAATTTAGCAAATCAATCTGATAAGTTCTCAGAATATTCCAAAGCTTAAACTTACAGCCGTCTGTTGGTACAACCATCTTTGACCTTTATAAATAGGCTCATATTTCTTACCCTTTTTTCTATCCTGTGCATCCTAGTACCTAATTATCCAGTATAGTATTGGTCATATTAAGTCATACCTACACCTTCTTCGTCCATTTATTCAGCATCCATTAATAATCACCTACTTCACTTCAATCCACAATTAAGGCACTGGGCACAAAAGATATCAATAAGCCTTGATCTCTGCTCTCAAGGAGCTTACGGACTAGTAATATTTAAGTATTCTCTAAGATATTCTAGGATAGGAACTCTGACTTCTCTTAGTATGAACATAAAACTGGAAACAGAAGATATGGTGAGGTAAGATTAATTTAGTTAAATTTGTTTGAATTTATATGAAAAATACAGTTTTCCTGGTTGACTCCTTAGTACGGCATGTTGGAAAATGCAGGTATCCTAAGATTGCATCAAGTTTTACTGCTCGATGCAGAATTCCAAACAACTTCACATATAGATGGGTGCAAGATAGATGTATTTTTACCAGTAGAAATTTATCAGCTTGGTCTATGCAAGATGTCCCCTGGGCACCTTCAGCTTCAGCAGCAGTGGCTCATTATTCTTCTGTTTAAACGTATTCATCCACATCCAGTTGTGTACACAGCCCTTTCGCATGTGAAATCTCAGTGAGGCATGGCCAGTTTTTTTCCCAGTCTATTTTTATCGTGACCTGAGATGTGCTATCTCCATATGAGTGGATAGTCACGTGGGCACTTCAGTTCCATACCCTTCACCCATGCAGTGATAAATTGAATTGTTTGTTATTGTGGGATTCATAGCAATTAATCCTTCACAAACTCTCCAAAGCATAACGTTCCTTTCCAGAGCCTTAATTTATTAAAGTGACCCAACTGGTCAAAGCAACAGTGGCCAAACCAAGAGTTCATAGTTTGATTTTTGCCAAATTAAAAATTGTAAGGAAAGCAGAACAATCTGGGGATTCTGAAGTGTATTTTTGGTAGAGATAAAACAGATTATGTAAAATCTACTGCCTATGCAACCAGAATCTTCTGTGAATTCCCCTGCAATTCTGACTTGCTTTCTTCACTCTTCCGAAGCACTCTGGCTGGGTTGATAAAACTGTGAGCAAAGAAGCAATTTTTTTTTAAGGGGAAGTAGTTTAATACCAACCACTAGGAAAGGACTGAGCCCGTATTCAGTACAAGCAGGCTGCAGCTCTAATGTCTGTAAGGTTACCTGTTTTTCTTTTTCTGGATATCTGATCATATTGGTCATTTGGGTCATCTTGGCAAGTTTTCAAAATGCTTGTTTCGAACTGATGGGCACAAACAGTAGCAGTTGGTTACACGGACACTTCTCCTTGCATCCCTACAAAGAGAGAGTTCTTTGCAGATACATCTTCTGCTTCCCTGAGGACCTGCTTTGCTCTTGGTGTTTTTCAGATGCGATCAAAGGAAAAGTTTAGGCCTGAACTGAAGGTCTAGGTTCATTGATTGGATGAAAACTAACCTTAGATATACGGATTAGATATATATACCCAAAGAGAAAAATTTCTTGGGAAATAATTTTCCCTTTTATGTAGCATATAAAATTTTGTACTTCTCTAATAGAGACACTTCAGAACATGTATTTGTGCATTTCTTTTCTAAAATCATATTTTTAATTTGGCATATAAGAGTACCTTAACATTGGCTTAGAAATTTTATTTTTGGTACACAGATAAGATTTTGAGAAACTTGTGAGTATGCCTGAAGGGAAAAAAATACATACACGCGCGCGCGCGCACACACACACACACACACACACACACACACAAACACATGGACTTATATGTGGATATATGTGTACATGTATAACATATACAGAAATAAGTACTACATATGCAATTGCTAAACCTGTTCAATTCAGTGTATGTAAAGGATAACTGAATGCACAATTTTGAGTGTGACTATCCATTAGACAAGTATGTTCTTAATTGTGTTCTAAAGCAGTTAAGTCTGATTTCCTCTGTGAGGGGAAAAAAGCAACTAAAAAGAAAAACGAATGAGGTCAGTTAAGCTGATAGAACCATGGAGGTGTTTTGGATTTCAATGGGAAAAATAGGGTGTAGGTCAACTTTAGGAAAACCAATGGTTGCTGAAATCAATGTGAAAATGATTTTACTGTTGAACATGCACGCACACAAACACACACACTCACATAGTACTTTGAAGATGCATTCCCTTTCCCACGTTTGTATAACTTAAAGCTGCTTCAGTGATCAGCTCTGCAATGTTCCTCTCCTGTTGGAGAGCCTCAGTATTTTCAGATCCATCAGCTCAAGGTGAGTTCATCCCTGTCACTGAAAAAGATGAAGGTGACAATCCAATATGGATCATCTGGGTAGGAGACTGCAACCTCCAGGCAAGCAACAGTAAAAGTGAACCTATCTTGAATTGATTCGGCTGTCATGACTTTGTGATGTTAGATGGAAGTCTGCTAAGTATATCATGGGTCAAAAATAATAATGACTATGTATACTGCTAAGCGTAGAGACTATTTCTGGATAAGTGGGTGTTCTCACAGTCTGTTTTTTTAACCTCTCCGGAGGACAATTTATTTTTTTCAAGTTTTATTGAGATACAATTGACATACAAGATTGTGTAAGTTTAAGGTGTACAGCATAATGACTTGACATACATATATGTTGTAAAATGATTATCACAAGTTCATTTAACATGTATTGCCTCGTATACTTACAAAATTTGTTTTATGTTTGATGAGAACTTTTATGATTTACTCCCTTAGCAACTTTCAAATATATCATGTAGCATTATTAGCTATAGTCATCATATTGTACATTGCATCCATGGTACTTATTTATCTTCTAACCAGAAGTTTATACCTTTTGGCCACCTTCCTCCAGTTCCCCTACTCTCTACCCCCTGCCTCTGGCAACCAAAAATCTAATCTCTTCATCTATGTTTTTTTTTAAATATTAGATTCTCCCTATAAGTGAGATCACACTCTATTTGTATTTCTCTTTATGAATTTTTTCACTTACCATAATATTCTTCAGGTTCATCAGTGTTTTGCAAATGACAGCTTCCTTGTTTTTCTGGTTGAATAGTATTCCATTGTGTATATGTATGTGCATCTACATCTATACCTGTCTCACGTTTTATTTATCCATTCATTTATTGATGGATAGTTACATTGTTCCATGTCTTGGCTATTGTGAATAATGCTGAAATGAACACGGGGGTGCATGAGTCTCTTCCACATAGTGCTTTCCTTTCCTCCAGATATATACCCAGAAGTGGAGTTGCTGAATCATATAGTAGCTGTATTTTTAAAGAAACCTCCACGCTATTTCCCATAGTGGTTGTGCTAATATACATTCCCACCAGCAGTGCACAAAGCTTCCGTTTTCTCCACGTCCTTGTCAGCATTTGTTACCTCTTGTCTTTCTGATGATAGCTATTCTATCAGGCATGAGGTAGTTTTGATTTGAGTCTCCCTGATGATTTGTGATATTGAGCATCTTTCATGAACTTTTTGGCCCTTTGAATAACGTCTTTGGTAAAGTGTCACTTCAGGTATTTTTTCCCTCATTTTTAAATTTGGATTATTATGGGGCTTTTTTGGTTTTAGTTTTTTATTTTTGTTTTTTGTTTGTTTGTTTTGCTTTGGGTGGTCTGAGTTTTTCTATATTTTACATATTAACACCTTATCAGGTATAATTTATAATTATTTTTTCTTTCCATAGGTTGCTTTTAGGTACTTCATCCTTATCTCTTAATAACTCTCCTTTTCTCTCTGCCCAAAGTATATTTTTTGTGAACCTCACTGATGATTGTAAAAATGTGTTGACTCACTAAGAGCTTGTGATTGGAAGGATTATTTAACAGTACAATAGATGTAGTTAAACTACATATACTGACACCTGCTGACAGAGAGAAAACTACCTAATGAATTCATTTTAGCCATTTAGAAATTCATGATACTCAAAACATGCCCTTTAGTAGAATATGTTGTTTAACAAGTGTCTGTGATCACTCTTTTTGTTCATTAGCGCTTATGTACATTTATCTTACATGGCACTGTATAAGTTTCTTCATATACTTTTACTGATTTAATTTACCCATACTTTTCCCCTTCATTTAGATGTTAAAGCTCTTGAATTTAGAGGAGACACTTTCTACTTCTCCTGAATGCCTTAGTAAGATTAAAGAAGGAAAAGAGAGGGAGGAAGTTACTGCCGAATCACAATGTGCCAGCCAGAGTAGGAGTGGGGATGGGGAGAGGTGGTGTTAAAAGGTACAGTTACATGATACCATGCTCAGATTTTAGTACATCGGCCTCAGTTTGTTCGAGGCAGAGTTCAAATAAACCGATCTGGCTTCATTCTGGAGATGATGACTAGTTAACGGGCTCAGGGCTCTTAACATCCATGAGGAAGTATAAAACAGGACAGAGAGCAAATCATCTCTTTCTTGTGTTAAAGTTCAAATCTGCTCATTAACGTTGATTTTTTTGACCCTTTTAACTTTCTGGACTCTGAATCTTGTCTGATTACCTAGCCGTTTACGACCTGCCAGCTGCTCTCCACCTTAGTGAATCTCCCTGAACACAACCCATACATTGCCTCCCTACGTCTATGCCTCTCTTACTTGCTTGATGGAAAATACAGTGCTGGTACTTCCTGACCAGCCACATGTTTTTGTCATCTACACTCGATGTAATAGAAGCTGAAATGATCAATTGCACATCTTGAGTTAATCCAAGTACAGGAAGATTAAATACCAGTTTGGGAATTAGCAATGTAGATGGAGGGGATTATCATGATTATAATATTTACTTTACAAAATTGATAAGACTATTAAAAGACTAGCTCCATACACATAACTTGCTACACAACAATAAACAGAATAAATGCTATTTTATTTTTTGTAGTTTTCTCTAAATTCCTTATCTGTTCTTGCCTAAGATCATAAACATTGTAAAGTACTGTGATGATAGTCATACACACATACACACACACACGCACGTGCACACACACAAACACACTCACTCACATACTGCTTTGAAGATGCATTCCCTTTTCCACGTTTGTATAACTTAAAGCTGCTTCAGTGATCAGCACTGAAAGGTCAGTGCCTTGATCCTTAAATGTCAGTAGGAATATAGACAGTCCTTTTGATAAATTGCCTCTTAAATCATTTAGGTTGTGTGCTTATTGGCTAATACTGTCATTCGTTTTCACAAAGGTAGTATCAAAACCATAATTACTGAGTATCAGGTGGCTCATAGTTTTCTCTTTCCATCAATTATTCAGTGAAATCTCAGTCTTGGTAATATGGAACAAATGAATGAAGTGCTTTTGAAGTGGATGAGCTACAACATGACAAATCCCTCAGATCAGAGCTGATGTTCCAAGAAGGCATTTTTGGTATTCAGTGGTGATTTTTCATATTGAAAATTGGGATAAGAGGGAGCACAGTGGCTGGTCAAAATAGAGCTTTCCATCTGTAACTTATGACTGTTGTCACTTAAATGGTCTATATATTACTCTAACCTGTTACAGGCCCATGGCATCTAATGCAAAGAAGATGTCATGCAAATAATTTACAGCCTATTGTATGGATGATGAACTGTCTTGTGTGCACACTCTCTCCAACATGCAGATTGAACCAAAGGCTTTCAGAGCCAAGATTTCCATCTGCTTGGTTACTAATACAGGCCAATATTTTTCAGTTAGTTGGGTGAATTTTACATTCCCATCAGATCACCGGTGAGGTTTCAATTTTGGCCCATTTAATAAATTTTGAAATAGTCTTCAGCATTATGGATATATTTGTTAACCTATCTAACCCTTTTTTATCCCTGTCTTAGATGTTCAAAGAAAAAAATTATTTCAGTTTATGTAGTTTTAGTATAATATTAAGATAGAAATCCTTTCAGGGTTCTAGTTATACAAAGGAAACAAACAAAATGAGACCTTCCCACCTGCCCTCCTTCCTGTCAAGTCTAGGATATACTTCTGATGGAAATAGGCCAGGATGTCTTTCAAGTAGAGCAGAAAGGTCATTCTCCTTTACCTTTAAAGATCACACAGCTGGGCTATTCCTCTAACAATCTCAACCTCCGTTAATGACCCGCAGTTCTACGATTCGCTATTTTTTCAAAACTTTTTTCAATACTTTATATCTTTAATGTGTTCTTTCCCTGTTGTATAAACTGAAAAAAAAAACCCAGATATTAATGAGACTGAAGAAGTAGTTTTATGTATAAGGAGGACCTATAATCAGCCCGTTCTAGAGCTTTTGGACTCAATTTGTGTAGATGTTTCCCAGTTGTGATTTTGATTGGTGTGGACAGCTAAACCGGATAGTTTATCAAAATCCAGGTTACCCTTGCAATTTCTGAATAAAAGGGGATGGCAACTGATTCTCTAAGCACGTAGCCTAGGGCTCAGTTCATCCTAGGGATAGAAGTAAAAGAATTGAGAAAAAGATTAGAGGCTGATTGCTCATTTTGGTTGGGGCCACTGAGCACTTGGACAATATCACCAGAGAGATAAGGCAACCAGATGTCAAGGTCAGAGCAATAGTGAATACACCTTATGGAGCTAGGTTACAAAATCGGATAAATTGAAAATAATTCTTATAAGCTAATAGCCTTGAGATTCTTATAGAAGGCTCAGCCTGGACTCTGTGCTATGGCACCTATTGACCGTATTTACATAGATGCCTATGTTTTTGAGGAAAAAAACTGAAAGGTGACCGTCATTGAATGTAGCCTATGTTCAAATATATTCCCTTATTAACATGCTTTTATATAGTGCAGCTTACTTTATCTTCATATATAGTAAGATGTAGGTGTTTTCCTACAATGAGATAATATAATCCTAGTAGCTAATATCAATCTATGTGTCACCTTATGAAAATGCATTTTTAAGAGTAAAATTCCCCTGCAGAGTCAACTCTGCATATTGGCAGGGAAATAGTTTCTGTGAGAATTATTCTCTCTGCAGTCACTTACAATGATCTTCTGAGTAGACATGTTCAAGTGAGATCAAGCAGGTTCTACACTCTTAGTTAATTTGGGGTTCAACAATCAAATAAAAGAGAAAGGTAAATGTGCAAAAGATAGATTTTTCTCTTGACAAGTGGCATATGTGGGAGTTAGGGGTTTATGAAAGGACTTGTCTTCAAGCCATATTATGGTTAGGAAATTGGACAGTTTGGGCAGTAATGTATTTAAATATGGTCATTTTTACATTTATTCCTTTCTTATTGAAGTAGAGTTGATTTACAACATTATGTTACATTCAGATGTACAGCATAGAGATTCAGCATCCTTGCAGATTACACTCCATTATAGGTTGTTACCAGATAATTCCTATAATTCTGTGCTATATTGTATATCTTCATTGGTTACCTATTTTATACATAGCAGTTTGTATCTGATAACTTCCTACTTCTAATTTGTCTTTCCCTTGTTCCCACTGCCATTTTTTAACCACATTTGTTTTCTGTATGTGTGAGTCTGTTTCTGTTTTATATATACATTTATTTGTAGTACTTTTTTAGATTCTACATATAAGGGATATCATACAGTATTTGTCTTTGACTTACTTCACTAAGCATAATATTCTCCAGGTCTATCTGTGTTGCTGCAAACAAGAGTATTTTATGCTTTTTTATGGCCGAGTAATATTCCAGTTTGTGTGTATGTATGTATGTATATGCCATATCTTAATCCAATCATCTGTTGATGGACACTTGGATTGCTTCCATGTCTTTGCTATTGTAAATAGTGCTGCTATGAAAATTGGGTTGTATGTATCTTTTCAAATTAGTGTTTTCATTTTTTTCAGATATATACTCAGGATGGGGAAAGCTGGATATTATGGTAGTTCTGTTTTTCATATTTTAGGGAACCTTCTTACTATTTTCCATGGCACTTGCAGCAATTTATATTCCCACCAACAGTGTACAAGGGTTTCCTTTTCTTCACATCCTCTCCAACATTTATTAATTGTTGAATTTTTGATGATTGCTGTTCTGAGAGGTACGAGTTGATAGCTCATTGTGGTTTTGATTTATATTTCTCTAATCTTCAGTGATATTGAGCGTTTTTCTGTGTGCTTGTTGCCCCTTTGTATGTCTTCTTTCAAAAAACTATTTAGGTCTCCTGCCCATTTTTTGATTGCGTGGTTTGTTTTTTTGATACTAAGTAGTATATGCTGTTTTGTATATTTTAAATATGAACCCCTTTTTGGTTGTATTATTTGAAAAATTTTTTCCATAACTATAGATTGTCTTTTTAGTTTCTCAGTTGTTTCCTTTGCTGTGCAAAACCTTTTATGTTTAATTAGGTTCCATTTGTTTATTTTTGCTTTAATTTCTTTTGCCTTGGAAGACTTCTCCATGAAAATATGCCTACAAGTTATGTCAAAGAGTATTGGGCCTATATTCTCTTCTAGAAGTTTTATAGTTTCCATTCTTACATTTATATCTTTAAATAATTTTGAGTTTATTTTTATATGGTGTGAGGGGATGTTGTAATTTCATTGTTTTACATGTGGCTGTCTAGTTTTCACATCACCACTTTTTGAAGAGACCATGTTTTCTCCATCATGCATTCATGCCTCCTTTGTTGTAGATTAATTGACTGTCAGTGTGGGTTTATTTCCTGAATGTTCTGTTTCATCGTGAGATTTTTACCTCTTCCCTTCCTATTGGGATAACTTTTATTTCTTTTTCTTGTCTTACTGCTGTGGCTAGGACTTCCAATACTATTTTGAAAAGATTGGCGAAAGTGGGCATCTTTGTCTTGCTCCGAAATTTAGTAGGAAGGCTTTCAGCTTTTCATCATTGAGCATTATGTTGGCTGCGGGTTTGTCAAATATTACCTGTATAATATGGAGATATGTTCTGTCTACCCACTTTGGTTAAAGTTTTTATCGTGAATGGGTGTTGAGTTTTGTGAAATATTTTTCTGCACATAATTAGATGATCATGTGATCTCTGTCTTTCTTTTTTGTTAATGTGGTGCATCACATTGATTGATTTGTGAATGTTCAATTATGTTTGTGACCTGGAATAAACCCAGCTTGTTCATGGTGTATGATCCTTTTTGTGTATTGTTGGATTCAGTTTGTGAATATTTTGTTGAGGAGTTTTGCATCTATATTCATCAAGTACAGTGGCTTGTAATTTCCTTCTTTGTAGTGTCTTTGTTTAATTTTTGGTATCAGGGTAATTGTGGCCTTGTAGAATGAACATGGGATTTTTTCCTCCTGTTTAGTTTTTTGAATTAGTTTAAGAAGCATAGTTTTTAGTTCTTCTATGTGTATATGGTTGATAGAGTTCATCTGTGAGGTTTTCTTTTATATTACAGATTCTATTTCATTTCTAGTGATTAGTTTGTTCAAATTGTCTGTTTCTTCTTGACTCAGTTGTGGAAAATTTTATGTTTCTAGAAATTTATTCATTTTTTCTAGGTTGTCCAATTTTTTAGTATTCTCTTATGATTTTTTTTTAATGTTTCTAAGGTATTAGTTGTTACTTCTCCTCTTTCATTTTTTCACCTTTATTTTGATCCTCTCTTATTCTTCGTAAACCAAGCTAAAGGTTTATTAATTTTGTTTATCTTTTGAAAAAAACAGCTCTTGGTTTCATTATCTTTTCTATTGTTTCTTTTTATCTCTATTTCATTTATTTCCTCTGATTTTTATTACTTCCTTCTTTATGCTGACTTTGGCCTTTGTTTGCTTTTCTTTTTCCAGTTCTTTGAGATGATAGGTTAAATTGTTTGAGATTTTTCTTCTTTCTTGAAAAAAGCCTGTATCGTTATGAACTTCCCTTATAGAACAGGTTTTGCTGCATTTCATGTATTTTGAAATGTTATATTTCCATTTTCATTTGTCTGTAGGCATTTTCTGATTTCCTCTTTGGTTTTTACCATTGATCTGTTTTTAAGTAGCATGTTGTTTAGTCTCCACATCCTCATCCTTTTCCCATTTTTTCTTTCTGTAGTTGATTTCTAGTTTTATGTTGTTTCCGTTGGAAAAAATTGATATGATTTCCATCTCCTTAAATTGGTTGAGGCATGTTTTGTGAATGAGTATGTGATTTATCTTGGAAAATGTTTCATGTGCCCTGGAAAAGAATGTGTATTCTGCTGTTTTTGGTTATAATGTCCCGTGAATATCTATTAAGTACAACTGGTCTATTGTGTTATTTTGACCACTGTTGTTTTATTGATCTTTTATTTGGATTATTTGTCCATTGATATTAATGGGTGTTAGTCTCCTATTTTTATTGTATTGTCGGTTTCTTGCTTTTTTCTGTCAGTATGTTCTTTATCTTTTTAGGTGTTCCTATGTTGGTTGCATATATATCAGGAAGTATAATATCCTTTTTTGTTTTTTCCTTTTGAACCCTTTATCATTGTATAATGCTCTTCTTTGTCTTTTGTTAGTCATTCTTTTAAAGTCTGTTTGTCTTATCTGAGTATGCTAACCCTAATATCTTGTTGTTTCCATTTGCATAAAATACTTTTTCCATCTTCTCACTTTCAGTCTGTGTCTCTTGCACTTAAGTGAATCTCTTGTAGGTAGCATATTAAAGGGTCTTCTTTTTTAAATCAATCAGCTATTGTAGATTTTTGATTGGAGCATTGATTCCATTGGCATTCAACCCAATTACTGATAGATATGTCCTTATTGTCATTTTATTACTTATTTTCTAGTCATTTTTGTAGTTTTTCCTCTTCATTTCTTTTTGTTTCATCCACTGTTTTTTGAAAATTTTTATAGTAGTATGTTTGGGATCCTTTCTTTGTGGTTTTTGTTTACATATTTTTAATATTTGATTTGTGGTTACTGTGGGTTTCCTGTGTATTGACCCATAATCATATTTAATTGATTTAAACTTATAGTCATATAAGTTCAAACACAGTCTAATCCTTCTACAGTTTTACTCCCCTCCCCCACACTTTATTTTTTGATGTCATATTTTACATCTTCATGCTTATCTCTTACATTTTATTGTAATTATAGTTGCTTTTATAATTATTTTATCTTTTAATCTTTATACTGGCCTATTTATGTGACCTTCAGTCCTTACTATATATTTTCCTTTCCTACTGAGATCTTCCCTTTCCTTCAGATAGTTACTTTTCCATTTAGAGATGACCCTTCAATATTTCTTTTATGGTAGGTTTTATTATTGCTACATTCTTTTAGATTTTGCTTGTCTGAGAAGTTCTTATCTCTCCTTCTTTCTAAATGACTGTTGCTTTGTAGAATATCCTAGTTTTCAGGTTCTTCCCTCTCAGCACTTTGAATATGTTGTTCTATTCCCTTCTGGCCTGCAAAGTTTCTGCAGGTTAATCAGATGATAGCCTTATTGTGATTCCTGTGTATGATTCTTTGTTTTATCTTGCTGCCTTTAGAATTCTCTCTTTATGTTAAACTTCTGTCCTTTTAATTATGATATTTCTTGTTGTGGGTCTTTTTGGCTTCATTTTGTTTAGGGTGCTCTATCCTTTCTGTGCCTGGATATCTTTTTCACTGTTTAGGTTTGGGATGTTTTCAGCCATAATTTATTAGCAAAAATTTTTCATTACTTTCTTTCATCTCTTTCTGGAATGCCTCTAAAGCAAATTTTGATACATTTGATGTTATCTCTGGGATTCTTCATCTTGCACTCATTTTATTTCCTTTGTATTTCTGTCTGCTCTTCTGATTGGGTAATTTGCATTATTCTATCTTCCAGATCTCTCATGACATTCTTCTGAGTCATTTATTCTGCTCTTAATTGCTTCTAGAGTGCTTTTTATCTCAGATACTGAATTTTCTGTTTTTGATTGGGGCTTCCATATATTTTCTTGTTCCTTGTTAAAATGATCTGTGTTTAGATCAATTTTCTTACCTCATTCTGTTAATATTTTTATTACTGATGTTTTGAATTCTTTATCTGGTTAATTGTTTATTTTTATTTAATTTTTTCAGGGTTTTCCTCTCTTTCAATTAATGGCAATTCTTCTTTTCATTTTACTTGTTTCTCTCTCTCTCTCTGAATGTATGTTAAATAGTTACCTATTTTGGTCCTGACAGGGTGTTCTTACGTGGGGTGTCCCTGTGTAGTCTGCATGTGCCGAATGCATTTGTTGGTAGGGCTGGATTTGACGTGGACGCCAGCCACGTATTTCCTCAGGGTGTGCTGGTAGGTATCCAGTTGGTAGTGGGTGTGGCTGGTGATGGAGGAGTTAGAGCCCCCTCAGGATGTGAAGTGGGATTTCCTCTCTGGTCAGTGGCCATCACTCTCCTATCTGGAATGGGATCTGCTTTCAAGTTGCTGGAGCAGAAGTCCTGAGTGTCAGGCTCCAACTGGCTCTGTTCCATTTAACTGTGTGTCTCTCCTTCTCCCCTCAGTGTTATCTTTGCCCCAAAGGACAGGAGTGCTGCAGTAAGTGGGGCTTGGGCACTTACAGAGTTCTGATGTCCTGCTTTGAAGGTGTCTATGGCTCTGCTCAGATGTAACTCAAGGCTGCCTCTTTTCCCTGCCATGGCAGCCCCAGGTCTAATGCTAGACTGTGAAGTGGAAATGATCAGGGCTGGATTGTTCATTGCCTTGGGCTGGGGCATGCAGCTGGGTTGTTGTGGGAGTTCCAACAGCCATGCTACCCTCAGAAGTGTGGGCTGCTTCTGGGGGATCTGCTTGAGGAAGCACAAACAATGACTGCTGCTGCCCTACCTGGGTTGTGATCCGGGTCCCCACGTTACCTCTTTCTCCCTAGGTCGAGTCTTTTCCTTGGTCCTGGATGCCCTAGATCTAGTGCTAACCTGTGATGTTGAGTGAGCTGTTCTGGAGTTTTCATTTGGTCAGACTAGGGAGTGCTATGAGGTTATAGCAGCTAAGGCAGACCTCTCTCTGCCCTGCTCAGGGTAAGCCTGCACCCACGCACTCTTCATGGATGGAGTCTAGACTTCTCCAGCATTTCCATCTTTCTCAGCTGTTTTCTAAGCAGCTAAAGTGACTTGTTTCCTATGCATAGGACTCCAGAACTGGTATGCCCAGTCTGTGGCTTGTCTCCCAGGTTGTCTGCCTATGCAGTGTCTTTTTCCCACTTAGCCCCATCTCCAGAGCACACATTCTGACCTGATGCTTTTGTCCCATCCATTTGAATTATGGGTGTTTCTTTTTTAAATCCTTGATTGTTTAGGATTCCTTTTGTCAGTTTCCTGTTATTTCTTGATGAGAAGTGTTCCACATGCAGATGTATTTTGTATGTGTTCATGGGGGGAGATAGGTTCCATGTCCTCTTACTCTGCTGTACTGCCTCCTGTATTTTATATTCCTTCTTTCATTCCCAGAGATGCCATGTTTTTCTGAAAGTTCTAAGTTGGAATATTTCTGTTTTAGTATCTACCCTTGTCTTTACTCAGGAAAACGAATGAAATCAAAATGTGCTCTCACTAGTGAAATACATTATGTCCAATATATTTTATCTCACATATGATACTGGGCCCAACGCCAACATTACTGATACCATACATGATTTTAATCACAATTATGTAATTTATTGTTGTATCGTAGGATGTACCAGAGACTAACTACCCTCATGCTCATTGTGCTCAATGGCTGTGTGAATGTGTGTTTATCACTTAACCTTTTCAGGGATCTATTTTCTCATCTTTCAAACAGAGAGTGGTAATACTTGTCCACATCAGTAATTTTCTAGGTAGGTTGTTTATATGTTTGTGTTTCTGCGTACATTTTCATAGCATAAATTTTTATTCAAATAACTTCTTGTGTCAAACTCCCATGTATAGAAAGGATTAAAATCGAGCTGTTCTCCTTAAAGCTACATTTCTTCAATCCTGTATAAACCATCTATCAGTCCATAGGCTCACTAAAACATAGTTGAACAATTACTAGTTAAAATCTAAGGCCCTTCAACACTGTGATCTTCCATGATTCACATAGTGTGCAACATTGAGGCAACAGGTCCAAGTGACTCAGTTAAGGTGAACCTTATCTTTATTCACCAGGATTGGAGAAAACATCAACTTACTTAGCAGTGGTTAACATAGGGAAGATTCATCTAAAGTATTTATTGAGGTAGACATTTAGTGTCAGATGTGGTGAATTAATTGTTGGAACCGTATTTAAAAAATGATTAGAGCTCTATGTTTAATCAGCCACACGCTGTGCTAAAAATGAATTTGTCCCATTAAGAAGGGGCATCAAGAAATAAAGTATTTCACATAGGAAGGCAGCTGGAAAAGTTACTAAATTACTGGTGTATGCGTACGTGTATAATATGTGGTGGTGGAGATGTTTGAAGGTTTTACTGCAGTGAGTTTGTGGTGACCACATTACTTATAAGTGGCAGCACTAACATAAGTTATGCTGGTCTTCCCAAACAAGTGGCAATAAAAACTTTATAGCACCTCACAGCATCATCACATATTTTATTTAAATCACTTTTTTTTTGGATTTTGTCTTTTTAATCCATCTGTATTTTTTCTTTCTGTATTATGTTACTCAGTATAGAAATAAGACCTCTTTGGAGTGGGTGGAGTCAAAAGCATTTGAAAAGATCAGGGTGGAATCAACTTATGTTCCAGTTAGAAATTTATGCATTGGTGTGGGAAGCCCGTGGTTTGTCTACTGGTGATTGTGGCCAAATATAGAATAGGAGATCTAAATTATAAACCATAATTTATGATAACAAATGAAAAAGGCATTTGGGATATTGGAATGGGAATAAAGCTACTAAGAATGGCTGACTATTTTCACTAGCTCTGCTGGGTCAACGTGCTCTCTCAAGTTGGATTGTTGAATGTATACAGTTTAGCCCTCTGGCCTAAAATAAATAACTTGTTTTGTTTCTAGATTGATGTAGTATTGGAATATAAGATTCACTGGAGCAGATATCTTCTGTGTGACTCACCACCCTCTCCCTTGTGCCTAGAAAACTACCCAGCACGTAATAGTTTCTCAGTACTTTTTGAATGAATGACTGGATAGATGGATGCCATCCTTTTTTTTTTTTTTAACAAGGAAATGTACATTTTAGTTTTTATCACTGAGTGGGGAAAAATGTTTTCCAGACTCTTGCTTGAATCCCTACAAAACACTTTCTGAACCTTTTAACCTCCTGAAAAATGTCCAAGTCAGCAGCTCAAGATATATACAGAAAGTAGCCTTGAGTCTAGATGGCAGTGGGATGCCAGAATGGAAAGTTATAATACCTGGCAACCATTCATGTGCTCGTGGGTAGACTAGGTGCTTGAGGATAAATTCAGTTTTTCATGATGAAAGAAACTTCAGCTGAGTGTCTTGATAGTATGATAAAAGGTAGTTGCTCTAGTAAGAGCGTTAGTATTAAAGGAGGTAACCTCAGCGGGAAAAAATATGCAAATATAAAAAACAGCCTCAGTAACATAAAAATGGAGAGCAGAAATTTTCTGTCCTAGAGTCATTAGTAATTCATTATTTTTCAGTTAAGTTCTTATGTGTGCTACTGTTTATACAGCAATATTTGTCCTCAGTAGAGACACTGTCCCAAATTCTCTGGACATTTTTTTACCAGATTGAACTTTTATGTCTCTAGCTTCATCTGAATTTCTGATCTCAACTCAGCTTCTCTGATGTTTATGAAGTTTTGTGCTCTTTTTCTAGCTTCTGTAAAGTTTTTGAACTTTCATTCATGTATTCAATGGGTCAATGAAGAATTATTTAATGGTGTATATTATTAGGCACTGAGAATATAGTGATCAAAAAATAGATAAAGCCGCAACTATCCTTGAGCTTATAGTCTCATGCTTCCTATCCCCCAGACCCAGGGATGAAATATAGTTAGTAATTTTTTACATAAAAGTGCTTCTTTATCATTTTTCAACCATGCATTTGTATCTACCCAGCGTCAGTTCCCTTCCATTTTCTCCATTTCTTCCATTTCATATTGCTTTGTTAACATAATCTATATCTTTGGGAAAAGGACTGTGGCATTAGTTTTATGTGTCAATTAGATAGATGCATGCAGTGGCCAGATAGTCAGTCGTAAGATTATTCTAGACATTTATATGAGTGTATTCTTAGGCGAATATAACATTTAAATTGGTAAAGTGAGTAGATCAGATTGCTCTCATTCAGTCTGAAGAAGGCCTGAATAGAACAATAAAGCTAACCTTCCCCCAAGTAAATGAGAATTCTTCCTGCCTGATAGCTTTCAAACTTGGAACATAGGCTCTTTTCCAGCCTTTGAACCAGAACTGAAACATCAGCTCTTCCTGGGTTTGGGTCTGCCGGCCTTCAGTCTAGAAGTGCCCCATTGGCTTTCCTGGTTCCCAGGCCTTCAGAGTCAGACTTGGACTAAGCCATCATCTCTTAGAGTGTTGTCAGGAGCCACTCTATAGCCCTTGGGACTTGCCAGCCTCCACAATCATGAGAGCTATTCCTTATAATAAATCTTTTTCTCTATAAACTCATCATATTGCTTCTGTTTCTTTGGGGGAATCCCAATTAATTGAAGAGGCTCCTGGAAAGAAACACCACCAGTCCCCTTCCAGAACCATACATCTCAAGTTCAGTTTCCCAAAGGTAGCCTTGCTTAAAGCTTTTGCAAAATATAAGAACCCAAAGAAGATCAGTCTCCTAGCTTCCTTGACCTCATTATCAGACTTAATTCAGTTTGTTTCTTACCAAATTAGTGTAATGCTTTTACCCAACTAATCAGATTGTTTACTTGAACTGAACACACCCCTCATTATATGCAATATTTATGCCATAATTTGGACCTCTAAATTAATCATTTTGAGATATTAAATTTATATGTAATTTTAGCTCCTGAAGTAGTTCAGTGAGGAAGATTCTTTTTGGCCTTAATTCCTTGCCCATAGACCTTCCCAGGAGTAGGCCTATCCCTATTGACCACCAATATCCCTAACTAATTTGGTTAGACTTTCAACATACCTCCAATTTATGGCAAAGAATACCATCATACATGTATATTTGTGTTGAAGGCAGTCTGTACATAAGACCGTGAAATCAGCATAAGTCCTTTCTTTCTTTCTTTTTTTATTTTTGTTTTGTTTCAGATAGAAATCAACTCAGTTTTCATGCTGTAATTTCGCTAGGAAACAGGGCTGTTACCCAGTGAAATCTGTAAAAGATTGCTTCTCAAACATTGTATATTAGAGTGTATTTGACTTAGTTGATTAAAACTTGACTAATATCTAATGTGACTATTTAAAATATACTGAAATTGTAATATCTCCTGTGTGTCTTTTCTGCCCCCACCTGTCAAATCCCAAAGGAAGTAATTTTTTCTGGGTCATGAAGTCTCAGTTGAAAACAATTATACTAAGAATGTGTTCAACTGGCCACAAAAGTAATAACATTAGTTCTTCCTGGCTATTGCATATCCTATTTCTACTTTAAATGATTTGTATGTTTTCCAAACCTTTATATAATTAATATTTCTTAATAGGTATGAAGATGTTCATTGGACATTCATCCAAAAGGGTGATATATTTTTTAATGGCTGCAGTATAAAATATTAAGGAAGTGGAGTTTTTCAGATGATACTGTTCTGTGTATCCAAGTAGATAGTTTTGAATTGTACACATTAAAATTTTGACTGCTGGGATCACCTTTAAATGTAGGCTTCACTAGCTGCTGGGGCCTGGGGAAAATCATTACTAATTGATATGCGTTAATGGCCTGATAGCTTTCAGAGTTGGGTGAAACCAAGGGAAATGGTAAGAGGTAGATATTTGATTCTAATTATGCCTGGTATATGCCGAAAGTAGACCCATTGTGACAGTTATGTCATTGTCAAATTGCTAGACCTCAGGCTTTCTACTAATTTGACACTCTTATCAAACACTGCCTCACTGAATACGAGAAAAGTGATATAAAGGATGAGGCCAAAGAAAATTAGGGTTTCCTGATCTCCACTTGCTGTAGAGATTGCTATATAAAGGAAAAGGGGGTGAAAGGAAACCGAACCTGAGCATGGTAAATGGTGCAAATTGACTTTCCCCTTATCCTTTTCCCTTTTGGCTTTCAAGTCACAAACCTGAAAACAGGAGCAGCAGAGATCTGAAAAATCCATTTGAACCGGTTATTTTGTAGCTCCACTTGAAGAATTAGGTCTGTTTTGTATTTCCTAGGTAATTTAGTTATCTATGAGAATTACTGCTTGAATCTGGATTAATATCTGCTTTTCTAAAACTGGAAACTGTGGTGACACTCGTGTGGATGAATTTTTTTTTTACTATGTACACGATAAGCTTTTACTGTGGTTAATTTATTTTAACAGAGTAAACCTTATTAGATTTATCTGACTTGTTAGGATGTGGGGAGAATTAAATATGATATGGAAGAAAATTAAAAGCAAGATGTTAGCTTTTTATTTTTTATGAAAACCATTCCATTACTCCCTAAATATACGAAGCATTGGGCAGGAGGAGTTCTGTCCTTCTTCCTGGTGTAATTCTCTTTCTGGAAGAAAAGCATAGAATTACTCCAAGGTCATCATTTGAGTCAGTTGAAGGTGTGAAGGCATATTAGAGCCTGAAGAAGAAGGTATATCACTTCCATATCTGCTTGTCATAATCATCAAGTATAAGAGCTCAGAGGGACCCATGTAACACTCTAATTCAACCTTCAAGCAGTGGATAAATTATCTTGGATCTGTGATTGGTTATAATTAAGATTCTGAGTTTTTCATTATTAGCATCAATTTAATAATGCCTAGTCATTGTTCTTCAAGATATGTCTTTAAATATTTGATGACTTAGGACCTCATTAAGGGAAAAAAATCAGCTGCTCTTCCATTGATTAACTCAATAAATACATCTTAAACCAAATGAAAAGAGCTAGCCTCAAGTGCCTATGGTTTCTGTTCGCAAAGAGGTTTACAATGTAGTATAGGGAATGAAATTTACATAGAAATATAAAAAATAGAACAGTATAATGAATACTACAGTAATACAGTTATGTTTGTCACATAATGTAATGTCTAAACTAGATTGCATTTGAGAGTACAGGGAGCACTGATATTAGATATATCAGTACAACAGGAATTTCTCACGTAGAGAAGTGAAGATGTACTCAGCCTACCTATAATGATACATATTGAATGCTTCCAGAATTTATAGATGATCAAGAGCTCTTCAAGGTCAAACATTTATGAAAGTCTTTATGGAGGAGACAGCATTTGAACCAACTTTGAAGGACAGATATGATTTTGATCGGTAGCCATAGGAGGAGGACATTGTACGAAGTGGAATTATCATGAATAAAGTCCTGGAGGTAGGTATGACAGAGGTTTGCTTGAGGAGAGATAGCAGTATACCTTGAATTGAATAAAATACAGATAATTGGAAGTGGTTAGTGAAATTGAGAACATGTGGGCCCCATAGCTTTGAATTTCATGCTAAGGGATTTAGATTTTATTTCAGTAAACATTCTGTACTATTGCTAATTCTCTTATGTTGTTTGAAAGATTAGTGATCATTATTAACTTAACTATTGAGGATTGGCTTCATTTTCCATTTAGCATTAGCAGGAATACATATCTTAAAGAAAATCAGTGGGAAATGGGCCTGTCAATTGGCTAGTGAATGGTCTTGTTGGGTTATGCAGAGAAATGTTCATCACCAAAGGATAGAGACCATAGGTAGACACTGTTGTAGAGCTGCACTGAATGTTGGTAAGAACAAATGTACAAAAGTGTACATCATCATCTATCATTGTTATTGTTTCTATTCTTATTGGGTCAATGAGCAAGTATTCTTTAAATGTACATCCTATTTGGTTTTACAAGTCTGTGTCTTGCATTTCGTGGAGTCAAGATTTTTCTCTTAATTCTCTTAAAATTGACTTTTATTTGGTATGAGCACATGTGGACTTACCTCTTTAAAAAGTCTATATTTTATTTTATGTTAAGTGCTTCATTTCACAATGTTTCATAAAAGGATTTCTCATTCTTCTTCACCTTCCTTTTTCCATATCTCCTTGATGTAGGTAGTTTTCAAAAAGAATACACAAGAGTCAAGATAGGAGAATCACACAAACTGGAGCCATTCTCAGCATTGCCATTCTCAGCATTGACAACATGAAATCATTTGCAAATGTTTGTACTCAAGATTTTTCAGTAAAGAAAATGTATTAATGAAGTCTTTTCTGAGGAAGTTTGTTTGAAGCCTTCCATTCAGCTTCATGTTGCTGTGTGAGATTGTAACTTTGGGGTTACCTCTAATTCCAGGCTAATCATAATTATAGTTATTTCAAGTTGACATCCATTGTATTGAGCTTAGCTAGGAGGGTACAAAAGAAAAAAAGAGCAACTAGGTTAGCCCCGTACAGACTGGCCTTCCTGTATGAATTTGAGAAGCTTTTATTTCTTTACCCTTTACTTTCAACTCTGACTGCTATACACAATGGTTCCTAGGATGTATCTATGAAAGATGATATTAGAGTTTGAGTCCTGTCTCCTGGCATCTCATTTATTGTCTCACTAGCATCCTCATACTATAGCTTACTCCATCAAATATCTCGCCTGATTATCTATCAAAGTTTGTTTCACTTAGGTAAGGAAAACATTAGATACCTAGAGAATATCCAGAGAAAGTAAATGTGAAGATAAGAAATTGAGGATTTGCATAGATGGGCATCCTAAAAAGAAGTAATTTCTTCAGTTTAAAAATACAAAGCTGGAATACAAAGCTGGAGCCAGGGTTGGCGGGGAGGATATAGCTCAGTGGCAGAGTACGTGCTTAGCATGCCTGAGATCCTGGGTTCAATCCTCAGTACCTCTATTAAATAAATAAATAAATAAATAAATAAATAAATAAATACTTAATTGCCCCCACTCCCAAAATAGGTAAAGCTGAAGGATTATCAGCTAAGAATAAATAATATCACAAATGTAGAGAAGGTGAGTAAAATGTTTTACCTCAGTTCCTAGAAACCAAGTTCTTGAAGACCCTGTAGTAGCTTGTGTGCTTACTTGATGTATGATTCAGCTCCATTTGTCACAGTTCAGGCAGATCCAAGATGCATGCTGGGACAGACTACCAAAGACTGAGGAAGCTGTGACTAGTGGGGGAAAGACACTGGGAAAATGTGACTCTTGAGGCTGATCAATGCAAGGGAAACTGGGCAGTATAATACAGTATTCGAAGAGATGTGGAGAATATGGGCTTGTTTTTAAAAGGTATTAGTCTTGAAAGTATTTCATCCTGGTGGATAGGGCATTGCATGTAGAATCCAGGGAGCAGGTGATACACCAAGATTGGAAATGCTTTTATGGTTCCTAGTAATATGTATGTGTACGGCCAGCCCAGGTAGGTTGAAATATCCTGTCCTCATGGAGACTTTAGATAGGTGATAATCTCGAACTCCCCATTTGCAAATAATAACTACTATATATAAAAGAGATAAACAACAAGTTTATACTGTATAGCACAGGGAACTATATTCAATGTCATATAATAACTTATGGGGAAAAAGAATATGGAAACAAATATAAGTATGTTCATGTATGACTGAAGCATTATGCTCTACACCAGAAATTGACACATTGTAAACTGACTAGACTTGAATAAAAAAAATATATACAAAAAAAGAGAAGTAGATGATAAAAATTAAGCAGAAGTCCAGTTGTCTGGGTTTGACCAACTCTGAGGGAAGCAAGGGAAAACTGAAATTTTGAGAATAGATGGACATTCAAGGCTGACTATGTGTGTGATAGATTCTGTGTTTCCGAAAGTTCATATATTGTTTTCATAGGCCAGGACTAGTTCAAGATACGGACAGATATGAGATGTAGACATAAGATATCAATGACTCCAGCTGGAATTGCGCCAGAGAGGGAGGAGCTAAAACAGACTGGCTCAATTCAACATGTTACTGATGAGTAGATAGCAGGTCACAATCACAAGCAAGCTCTCTAACATGAAGTAATAGAGATATCCTAAAAATTGATCAAGCATCATGCCCAAGAATCTCAAAGTAGTTGATAGTCAGAGAATTCCCCACGCAGGTAGGCATCAGGAAGTCTGGTAGCAGGGATGCAGACACAAATTTAGGACTCTGAAGGAAGACTTTTGTTTTCTAAGGTCCTGCAAATGCAAGACAGTGCCTTAGGCTGATGTTGCTAAAACTAAGATGGAGATAAAGTCACTAGGAATAAGGCAGGAATGTATCAAGGGTGCGGTTCTTGTAGTCAAGTGGCTTTAAGAAAGGGGAGCACATAATGGAAAAAAAAATCAAAAGAGATGCTTTGCATATGTTTCATATGTAGTACCAATCTTGAGTTTCTTAGTTGAATAACTATTTTACACAGTGAGAAGTAAATTGTGGATTAATTTCCTCAATTAGTTGTACCAGTTAAAATTTTAAACGTAGCATTTGAGATCAGGGAGAAGTATCAATGAAGAGAGTCTTAGTTTCGCTTCAGTGGTGGGCCGCTCTGGGGCTCTTGTTTTCCTCACTTTGTGTGTTGTGCTTCCTAAGTATATAATCCCAAAGAATCTTAGTATTTTTGAGTGCCATCTTAGGCTGGGTTCTTCAGAAAGCAGAGCGTGAAGCAGATTCTTAATTAGGGAGTGCAATCTCAGGGAGAAGGGGTGAGGGATAAGGTGAGACAAGGAAGGAGGGTGAGCCATTACAAGGGCGAAGCTGGTCACTCACCACTTGATACCAAGAGCTTTTTTGGGTTCCTTGGACTGTCTTCTGAGAAGCTGTGTCAGCAAGTACCTCTCTTGACAGTAGATGTAGGGACATAATGGGAAATGATTCATCTTCCAGCACCTAGCTTCCATTGGTCTAAGTTAAGCCAGCGGGGCCTTAATTCCTCCTGCACTTTGGAGTTCTGTTCTGAAAAGATCTCTAATTTCTCATACCCTGGTAAAAATTGTGACGCCCCAGAAAAACAGGATAGGTGTTACCGGGTTTACCCACGTGGAGTAAGTCACAATCCACCTGGAATAATTTGTCCTGATGGTAGCTGAGGCTGTGACAAAGGTTAAAATTCCTGAAGTATATAGAACCAGGAACTATATTCAATATATTTTAATATATTTTTATTGAAGTCTAGTCAGTTTACAATATTGTGTCAATTTCTGGTGTACAGCATAATGCTTCAGTCATACATGAACATACTTATATTTGTTTCCATATTCTTTTTCACCATAAGTTATTACAAAATATTCACTATCTTATAATAACTTATAATAATAATATGAAAAAGAAGATGTATAATTATGACTGAATCATTATTTTATATGACAGAAAGTAACACAACATTGTAAATCAACTATAATTAAAATAAAAAAAAGTAACAAGAAATGTCTAATACATTAGTGAAGACCAAGTCTATTTTGTGGTTTCACTTGAACTTTACTGAATTGTTTCCCACACACCAAATTTCACCTAAGAGTAAGGGTATCTGTGGGACTGGTTAAGATCTTTCACTGCAGTTACAAAAAATGCCAGCCCTGAGAGAGAGAATGAAGAGCTGAAAGAAGTCTGTAGCACTGTGATATATTTTCTTTCTCTAAAACTTCTAACTTGGTCTCTTTCTTTCTCCCTTGCCACGTCATGACTCCTCCCTTCTCCCTTTTCTGCTCTTCTCCCATAGCGATGGATTACAGCAGCTTGCCTTGTTATTTTATTCCCATGTTTTTGAAACGACATTTGCAACATTTTGGTTAATTCTATTCTTTTTTTTTTTACTGTTGATTTTCATTGTTATTTCTATAGTCATTTATCCGTATTTTGAATTGGTCTTCACAGGATACTGACTAAGTTTTAGCTCTCAGCCTCCCTGCAAAGCAGTTAATAATCTGTAAACCAACGCTTAAATTCACAGTTTAAAGAATTTTCCTATGAATTACTTTGTAAACAGGAAAATCACTTTTGTAAGGCCAATAATGACTTCTTTACGTTTGTTCAGGGGTTGGGACTTCACATTCTAAACTGAATTTTCTTAATACAAAATGAGATAGTGGAAGTGAACTCAAATGAAAGGCAGAGAGGTAAAAGTCCCCCTTTTCTTCTTTCCTTTCAAAATTTGAAGCTCTTTTTGAAGGAACTTAACCTATTGTAATGTTTTTGTGCTTATCTCTTTTGCCATTACTCTTAGATACGTGGATTTGCTGGTTTCAGAAGGAAGACATTGTGAGTTGTTAGTGTATCGTTCGTACCTTAAGAATGTATTGTGAGCTCAGATTGTGAGAGTTATTCATGTCTAATTCTTGAGTGCCTTACTGGTTTCTTATTTGTAGCATAAGTGGAAGAGTGCAGTGGGCATACAGCTTTGTGTTTCGTAGTGGGGATGGACGTGTTGGAATCGCTAATTTTTTTTATGACAATTCCTTTGTAAAGTGTGAAAAACTTTGTGATTTGGAATTTTACTTTTCAGTTTATTCTGTGTTTGTCTTATTTGACATCCAGATTTCTGTCTGTTTACTTCCCACTGGTCTCCTTTATTTTGTTCTTTTCCCACTGCTTTGATTGTTTATTTCCTTTCTCTTTTTCCTCTTCACTGAGTGTCCTCTTTCTTCTCCTAATTTCTCCTCTTTTCCTCTTGACTGGTTCTCTTCATTGTTCTTACCTTTATTCCCTGCTTTTCCTCTCTTGATTTTTGTACTCCTCACCTTTTAAAAAGTTTATTCACTCCTCTTTGATTTGGTTTTTCTTGATTCTTCAAGAGAGTTTAGGCTACAAAGAAGGCCATGTGATCATTTAATTTACGATGAGGATAACTCTGAAATACAAAGCCTGAATTTTGTAGAAATACTTGTCATTTTTCTAAACAAAAGTTCGTAGAAAAGCAAAAGAGATTTAAATTTTTCTAAACAAAAGTTTGTAGAAAAGCAAAAGAGATTTAATTGGATTGAGGTCCAATCATTTTCTTTGATCATACAAAATTTCTGTTGTTTGATGTTTAAAAAATAAATGCCCTGTCCTCACTGTTAACCCTGAAGGATGTTGTAAGCCTTTATCTAAACTGGGAGAATTAAAGTGGTTTTGTTTCCTCGTTGCTGAATGTCCTGCCCCATATCCCAACACACACACACACACACACACACACACACACACACACACACACACACACACCAGATTTATTTTGTGACTGACTGAATTTAGCTTCATCACAAACGTATAGCATAAAAATTTGATAGTTTATTGCCTGCTGAGACAAGATGTCCTTGTGATACTGCTTAAGGTCAAATGTGAGTGGCTAAGTCCACAGGCATGTAAAATCTGCTACTTGCTCCAAAGTTAGAAAATAGATTGGTTTTCAAGTGATTTTGCCTTGGCTTATTTCAACCGTTTCCATTGAGGAAAGAATTCTAGAAAGCCTCCTTTGTTCTGTTACATGATTGGGTAGATGAAAGGAAATGTTCAGATTACATTTTAGAATGTTCAGAATGCCAGATGATTGATTTTTAAGAAACACTTTTATTGAAGTGCATCATAGAAACAGAAAAGTGCATGACGTGTAAGCATAGAGCTCCATGAATTTTCTGAAAGTAACCAGTATCAGATCAAGAAACAGAATATTTCCAGCACCGAAGACCACTCATGCCTTCTCATAGTCACTCCTTCCCCTCCACCCCATGGTAACCAGTAGCTTGATTTCCTGATTTCTAATGTCATAGATAAATTTTGCTTATTTTTCAACTTTATATAAATGGAATAATGTGATATATACTGTTTTGTTCAATACTGTGTGTGAGATACATGCATCTTAGTGTAGACAGCAGGAATTGGTTTATGTTGGTGATAACCCTATAATTCTTTATAGAGAATGCCTATGTTCAGCTTTCATAAATATTGCAAACATTTTTCCAAAGTGCTTGTGTCAACTCATATTCCCACAAGCAGTATATGAGCATGCCAGTTGATGTACATTCTCCCCAACATTTTGTATTTGACGTCTTTTTAAAAATTTTTTTTAAATTTAATATGTATATCATTTACCATTGTAGCCATTTTAAGTGTACAATTCAGTGGCATTAAATACTTTCTTATTGTTTTGCAACCATCATTACTATCCATACACAGAGTATTTTCATCATCCCAAACTGAAACTCTTTGCTTTTCAAACCGTATCTCCACAGCCCCCTCTCCTGCTAGCTCCTGCTAACCACTATTCTCCTTTCTATTGGTATAAATTTGACTATTCCAGATAGTTCTCATAAATAGAATCCACAAAAGGACATGTCCTTTTGTGTCTGGCTTAATTCACTTAGCATAGTGTTTTAAAAGTTCATCCATATTGTAGCATGTATTAGAATTTCATTCCTTTTTAAGGATTCATTCCTTTTTAATATTCCATTGCATGTACACACCACATTTTGTCTATCCTTTCATCCGTCACTGGACATTTGGGTTGTTTCTACTTTTGGCTATTCTGAATAAGGCTGCTATGAATGCACAGATATCTGAGTTCCCACTTTTGGTTCTTTTGCGTATATCCCTAGAAGCAGAATTGCTGGATCGTATGGTAATTCTGTTTTTAATCATTTGAGATATTGTCATAGCAGATTTTAGTTAGAGCCATTTTGATATATGTGTTTAATGGTATCTCTTTGGGGTTTTAATTTGTGTTTCCTTCCTAATTAATGAATGTGAGTGTCTCTCATCTTTTCACCAGCCATTCATGTGCTCACTTTTCTATTGGGTTGTCCAGTTTTTACATATTGCATTGTAGGAGTTTTTATGTATTTTGTGTATGAGTATTTAATAAGATAAATGAATTTTAAAATCTTTCTTCATACACTGGGTAGCATTTTCACTTTATTGATGCTTTTTTTTAATGACAGATATTCTTAGTGTTAATAAAGTCCAGATTATCAATGTTTCCTTGATGTTTTATGTTTCCTATTTAGAATATATCTGATAATTAAACTCTTGAAGATTCTGTCCTGTGTTACACTCTAAAGATTTTGCTATTTTACCTCTAAGATTTATATGAACAATCTATCTAGAATTAATTTTTGTATAGTATGAGATAAAAGTCAATATTCAGTTTTTCATATATATGACCAATTGATCCCTTCCACTTATTTGGAAAGTCTGTCATCTATCCAGTTAATGATGTGTCATCTTGCCTTTGACATAAATCAGATTACTTTATGTGGATCTGTTTCTGGATTTTCTACTGTGAGTTTTCTCTTTTTCTGCATTTATAGAGAACCCTTTGTCTTAAATATGGTCATTTGATGAGTTTTAATATCTTGTAATATAAGTTCTCCAATTTTCGTTTTTTTTTAAAAATGGTCTCAGTTATTCTTGGTCCTTTGCCTTTATATGAAACTGTCAGAACCAACTTGCCAAGTTCCACAACCCAAAAACCTGCTAGGCTTGGCTTTGATGGGGATTTCATTTAAAACATAACATTATTTACACGTAATTGTTGTGTTTAAAATATGGAGTCTTCTAATCCATGACTCTGGTATATTTCTCCTTTTATTTAAGATTCTCTGATATCATTCAATATTGGTATGTAGTTTTCTGTGTTGAAGTATCGTGCATTTTAAAAGATTTATCCTTAGGTATTTGATATGTTTGATGGTATCATGAATGCTATCTATTTGTAAATTTTTATAAAAACAGAATGATACCTTCTAAAAATTATATTTTCTAATGTCTTATTTCTAATATGTAGAAATACAATGTTTCTTTTAATAAATTGATGCTGTATCTGGTGAATTGACTACACTTAGTTATTAATTCTAATTTTCTAGCTATAGGCTATTTTGGATTTTCTATGTACCCACTCATGTTGCCTAAGAATATTAACAGTGTTGTTTCTTCTTCCTTGGCACTTACACTTTTTTAAAAAACTTCCTATATTGTCTTAGAACTCAAGCATAATTTTGCATGTCCTTAGTCATAATAGGTATCCTTATCTTATTCTCAATTCTAGTTTAGCTTAATTAATTTTTCAATATTTTACTATTAAATATGAATTTTTCTTTATTTTTATATATCTGAACAATTTTAAATGTTCCCTTCTGTCACTTTGTTAAATGTCTTTCAAAATTATTGTTGTGAATGGATGTTGAGTTGTATAATATGTTTATTCATTATCTACTGACATGATCATATAATTTTTCTTCTTTTGTTACAGTGAAGAATTACATTGCTTGACTTTTTCATATTAACTAAACAAGTATTCTAGGGTAAAACCAGTTTATCTTGTTATAGCATGCTTTGTTAAAATTCTTAGATTCAGTTTGCTAATATTTTGTTTAGGTAATTTGCATATGTGCTCATCAAAAAGAATCCACATATTTTTTCCTTCTGTTAAAATTTGTTCCAGGTTTTGGTATCTCAGTAATTGTTGTCTAATAAGACCAGTTGAGAAATAGTTTTTATTTAATTCCTTAGAAATATTTATGAATGGATACTTTTTTTCCTTAATTTTTGAAAGAGTTCACTTCTGAATTCATCTCCTCCTGGATGTTTTTTGACTTGATCTTTGAAATGTCATTACAGGTTTAGTTTCCTTAATGTTTATTAAGATTTTTCAAATATTTATTCTTGTGCCAATATTAAGTTTTTAAATGTTAATTTTAATGTAAAATTTCACTTATTTTGCAATTTTTATCAATGTTTTTATACCCTTGTTTTAGTTACTTATCATTGCATAATAAATTACCCCAAAAGTTAGCATCTTAAAACACACAAATTTATTATTTATCGTTTCAGATGGTCACATTCCTGGGAGCAGTGTTTCTGGGTGTTCCTGGCTTAAGGTGTCTTCATGAGGTTGCAGTCAATACATCAGCTGGGGCTGCAGTCATCTTAAGGCCTGACTCCCGCTGGAGGATCCACTTCCAAGAGGGCTCACTCACATGGCTGTTGGCAGGAAGTATCATTTCCTCACTGGCTGTTGACTGGAAGCCCCAGTTCCTAGCTTCTGCATAGGTGAGTGTCTTTATGACTTGGCATCTATCTTCCTCCAGACCAAGTAATTCAAGATAGAGAAGAAGTGGGAAACTGAAGTACCTTTGTGATCTATTCTCCAAAGTTGCACACCGACACTTCCCCTTCATTCTCTTTGGTAAATTTGAGTCAATAAGTCCAGTCCACACCTAATCGGAGGAGGATTTGAACATTCTTCTTCAAGGTAGAAGTATCAAAGAATTTGTGGGCATTTAAAAACCACTGAAATCATTTTGTAATCTTTTTTTTTTTTTTTTTTACTATCCTCATGCTCTGATATTGGTTATTTGTACTTTTTTTTCTTTTTCTTCAAAAGCCTTACCAGTGTTTATCAATTTTATTAATGTTTTTTAAAAATCGACTTTTGGTTTGTTGATCCTCTCCCTTGTATGTTTGTTTTCTGTTTCATTAAATTCTGCTTTTATCTTCATTCTTTCCTTCCTACTACTTGGTTTCCATTTGTGTTGCTGTTCTTTTACTATCTTTTTGAGATAGTGAATTGATTTTTAGGCTTCCTTCTTTTTAACAATATTTTAAGATGATAAATTTTCCCCTAAGCATGGCCTTAAAGGTATCTTACAAGATTTGATGTATTTATTATTTATTCAAAACAGTTCAATTTTCATGGAACAATTTTCATTGTGATTTCTTTTTCAGCACATGGGATATTGAGAAGTGTGTTGCTTAATTTTTATTGTTTTTCTGTTGTCATTTGTTGTTTATTCTCAGCTTCATTACACTGTGGCCATAGTACATGTTTTCGTGTGATTTCAGTAATTTGAAAAATATTGAGATTTCTGATACAGCCCAGCCTATTCAATTTTGATTAATATTTATTTTATATTTGAGTAAAATGAGTGTTTTTCAGTTGCTGGGTGTAGTGCTGTTTAATATGCCAATTAGGTCAAGATATTCAATCATAGTACTTACATCTTATACGTTACTATTGATTTTGTGCTGCTTTTATTAGTCATTAAGAAAGGTTAGAAATCTTTCTCTTTGATTGTGATATCTATCACTTTTTGTTCTGTATATTTTTTCTTTATATAAAGAATTGGGCACTAACATTTTGGGATTGTTACATCTTTTTTATGCATAGGGAGGGTCCTTTATCATTATTAAGTGTCTATATTTTTAAAATTTCTTTCGGCATGGCCTACAAATTATCTGAAAAATTTTCTCAGTTTTGGTATTCAGAAAGTTTATCCATTTCACTTTCATCTGAATAAGATATTTTCACTAGGTATACATTCCTAGATTTGATGTTTCATTCTATTATCTTCTGCTTTACCTTGGTTACTTTGAGAAGGTAGTTATAAATCTTATTGTTGCTTTCTTGAAAGCTATGTGGTTTTTTATTCTGTTTTAATATTTTTCTCATTGTCTTTAGTCTGTGCAGTGGCAACATGTTGTTTTTATTATATTTTTTCTGCTTGTGATTTGTAACAAAACTGGCAAAATTCTTCTTTAGTATATGTTGAAATATTTATTCTGCCCTATTCTCTCTCCCTTTTGCTCTCTGACTACACTTTTTAGCTCTTTTCTCTGTGTCCATTACATCCATTATTTTCTCTTCTATACCTTTAATCTTTCTTTCTCTCTTTGTGATTCTGATATATGGGATCATATCTACTGAGTTATTTCCCAGTTCACTACTTATCCTTTTAGTTGGTTCTTTTCTGCTCTGAGACTAGACCCATTCATTGAATGTGTAATTTTTTAAAATTTAGTTTATTATTTTTACTGAAGTATAGTCAGTTTACAATATTGTGTCAATTTCTGGTGTACAGCACAATACTTCAGTCATATAGGAGCATACATGTGTTCGTTTTCGTATTCTTTTTAACCATAAGTTACTATAAGATATTGAATATAGTTCCCTGTGCTATACAGTAGAAACTTATTTATTTTATATATAGTGGTTTGTATCTGCAAATTTCAAACTCCTAATTTATCTCTTCCTTCCTACTTCCCCCTCCCTGGTAACAATAAGTTTGTTTTCTATGTCTGTGAGTCTGTCTCTTTTCTGTAAATAAATTCAAATTTCTCAGTTTTATATTTTACATTTAATTCTTTCTTAACTACAGTTTTCTGTTAAACTTCTCTAGCTTTTCACATACTTTTAAAAGATACATAGCTTTTGTTTCTAAATTATATCTCTTCTGTGTTACTTTCTCCTCTTTTTATTACTTTTTTTGATCATTTTATCCTTTCTTGATATGCCTAGTGTTTTGTATTTAATGTAATAATTTTTGTATTACAATTGTTGCCATAATTTAAGAGTATGGCAAGTATTTTCTTCCTTCAGAGATGATTTACTTTTACTTGGATAATTAAGGAAGGGCAAGATCACCTTAATCAAGTCTAGAATTGAGCATATTTTAAAAATGTATTTCATTCCTTGTGAGTGCTAGACTGGTTCTGATTTTTCCTTATTACTAGAGAGTAGCCAGCCTTGTAGGGGTCTCAGTGTATGACAGGCATGCCTTCTAAGACTGTTCTTCCTTGACAGGGTGTGAACACTATTTTTTGTAGCTCTCTTATTCCATGGGGTTTTTGAAAGCTTAGTATATCTCTGCAACCTGCCAACCACTGAATTCTGTTTCATTTACTAGTGTGTTCCTGTTTATAAAAAAGTGGCAAGTACCACAAAGGGAAAAGTGGAATTTAATTTTGGATTCAACTCTTTGTTCTTATTTTTTCCTTGGAATTTTAGACCCTCAAATCTTTATTGTCATAATAATTTTTCAGTCTCTTCAAATAGATTATTTATCATTTTTTCTTTTCTATTTGTTGTTGACAGGAAGATATGTTAATCAGAAAGTAGTCTGCCCTAACTTGGAGAGAAAGTCTCCAAGAAGTTTCAAGAATCAGTGAGTAATCATAAGGGGTATATTGTTAGTGGAGTCAATTCACAAAGTTAACTTACTCATTTCATTGATTCACTCAAGAAAACTTTTTTGAATATATATTGTAGGCAGGACTATAGGCAAGGCACTGTTGAGTATACAAAGGCACATTTGGTATGAACCCTGAACTCATGATGACAGTTTTCCTTCAAATGAGACAAGTGATTACTTTAACTCATTGTAGTTGTGGATCAAAACAAAGGGAAAAAATGGTGTTCATCCTAAAAACTTCTGACAGGAAAGACCAAATAACATGCACGTGTGCCTGTGATATACCATAAAATTTTCTATGTGCTGTGGAGGAGGTACATATAAAGGAATGTGGGGGAGAATGCAGGGAAATGTGAAGATACTTCTGTTTGTTTAATCTGGAGGATTCCATGAATCCGAAAGCATTTAAACTAGGCCTTGTAGAGTGAATTGAATTTAGGTATGCAGAAATTAGAGAAAGGCATGTCATGCAGAGAAAATTACGTTAGCAAGTCACATGAGTGGAAAGATAAATGTGAATGAGTGGTAGACTAGAGTATATAGTGGCAAATGCTGGGATGAAAGGGAAGGAGATGGATTTACAATCTTGGAGTGTCCTCAATGCCTTTCTTAGGAGTTTAATTTTCATTATGCCAAATATTTAATTTAACTAAATATTTTTGTTCTTAATTCCCTCCTGAACCAAATATGTAACATCACTTTATTTTGCTTTTTCCCCTTCTTTTATTCCACTTTATTTTCTGACTGCATTGTTCTCATCTGTGCCATGGCAAAATTAGAGAAGTGCAGAATTCATAGATAGCCATTGGTTATAATTTAGTCCCAAGTAGATAGTAGAAGAAAATTTTCAGAGGTTAAAGACTTGATAATTACCTGACTTGTTTAACAATGGAATTGGATGCTTTGTAAAGTCATCAATCACTCTGGGAACAATCCTGATGAATGAAACAGTGGTTTCTGTACTTAATACAAATTTTGCCTTCACAATTATGCAATGTTCAACCAACGTTCCTTGATTTTAGAAATCATGAAAGGAATGTTCAGGTAAACAGGAGTTAAAAGATGTATAGGTACAAAAAAATTTTCAATTTTGGTGTGATAGCCATGTAAACTTACCAATATCTGTGCCTTGTTTCTAATATTTATGCTAGGAAGCCTCAGCACATAGTACACACTCAGTATGTTTTACATTAGAGAAAGAAAAATTCTTGCTGCCATTTGAATTAAAACTTAAAATAATTAAACTAACTTTTAGCTCTTTATTTTTTAGAAGTGAGAATGTGTCTTCTCTGAGCCAGACCCCTCCTCTCTACTAATCTAGGTCCCTGGTGGTACAGTAGCATGAATTTTTCAGAAGGAAATACGTGTATCATCAGAAGTGCCTGTAAATTGATGAAATAGCATGTCTAACTCATTACTTGCTGCTACTAGATTTAATGTTCTTTAAATTCAGTGATTGTCAATCTCAGACCATTCAGAATGATTGCAGAGTATACATTAATCTGTGCACAGACTGTATGTTACAGATTGATGAAAGAGCATGACTCAGATACTAATATATTATTTTTCAAATGTATGTAGAAGTTCATGTTGAGGTTCATTTCTCTCTCCCCAAAATGTTGAACTGTTTTAAATTTTATTATTATTATTATTTGACTTTTTTTATTGAGTTATAGTCAGTTTACAATGTTGTGTCGATTTCCAGAGTACAGCACAATTTTTCAGTGATACATGAACATACATATATTCATTGTCATATTTTCTTTCACTGTGAGCTACCACAAGATCTTGTATATATTTCCCTGTGCTATACAGTATCATCTTGTTTATCTATTCTACGTATGCCTGTCAGTATCTACAAATTTCGAACTCTCCTTTAAAAAGACAATCCCTTCTTTATTGAATTGGCTTTGCACGTGTGTCAAAAATCAGTTGATGAGGGACTGACATAAGCATCATGGTGGGAAGAGAAGTTGCCTTTGTCTCTCCCTTTCACTCTGCAACCAGTAAAATATACATTACTCAACAAATGTTCCTCTGCCCAACACACCCAAATGTTGGAGAGTTCCACACATCTGTACATCTAAAGTTGGGTGGACTGCAACATACACAGGAGACGGAACCAGGGGAATAGTGGATGCAGTGCCTATTACCCCATCCTCCTAGTCATGGCAGCTGAACCACAGCCCCCAAAATCTTGGCAGCAGCCGGGGAGGTAGCACAGACAACTCCAGCCTCCTTGATGCAGTGGTGCTCATAGCCACAGGGAACCTGGCAACAATAAAGCAATGGGGCCTGATACCCTGTCCTTCCAGCTGCAGTCTATTCAAGTAATAGAAATAAAAGCAAGAATAAACAAATGGGACCTAATGAAACTTACAAGCTTCTGCACAGCAAAGGAAACCATAAGTAAAATAGAACAACAACCTACAGAATGGGATAAAATTTTCTGCAAACGGTAAAACTGACAAAGGCTTGATCTCCAGAATATATAAGCAGCTCATACTACATAATAAGAAACAACCAAAAAACTCAATCCAAAAATGGGCAGAAGATCTAAACAAGCAATTCTCCAAAGAAGAAATACAAATGATCAATAGGCACATGAAAAATGCTCAATATCACTAATTATCAGAGAAATGCAAATCAAAACTACAATGAGGTATCACCTCACATCAGTCAGAATGGCCATCATTCAAAAGTCCACAAATGACAAATTCTGGAGAGGTTGTGGAGAAAAGGGAACCCTCCTACACTGCTGGTGGAAATGCAGTTTGGTGCAGCCACTGTGGAAAACAGTATGGAGATTCCTTAAAATACTAGGAACAGACTTACCACATGACCCAGGAATCCCGCTCCTGGGCATATGTCCAGAAGGAACCCTACTTCAAAAAGACATCTGCACCCCAATGTTCATAGCAGCACTATTTATAATAGCCAACACATGGAGACAGCCTAAATGTCCATCGACAGATGACTGGACAAAGAAAATGTGGTCTACTATACAATGGGATACTATTCAGCCATAAAAACCGACAACCTAACACCATTTGCAGCAACATGGATGTTCCTGAAGAATGCCATTCTAAGTGAAGTAAGCTGGAAAAAGAAAAATACCATATGAGATCACTGATGTGTGGAATCAAAACAAAATAAAAAACATAAATACAAAACAGAAATATAATCACAGACATAGAATACAAACTTGTGGTTGACAAGGGGGAGGGCAGTGGGAAGGGATAGACAGGAAGTTCAAAATTTGTAGATACTGACAGGCATATGTAGAATAGATAAACAAGATTATACTATATAGCACAGGGAAATGTATACAAGATCTTGTGGAAGCTCACAGCAAAAAAAAAATGTGACAATGAATATATGTATGTTCATGTATAACTAAAAAATTGTGCTCTACACTGGAATTTGACACAACATTGTAAAATGACTATTAAAAAAAGGGAAAATCATGAACCATCTGACCTTATACCTAAAGGAATTATAAAGAGAAAAACAAAGTCCAACATTAGTAGAAGGAAAAAATATTGTAAAAATCAGAGTAGAAATAAATGAAACAGAAACTTAAAAGAAAATAGAAAGGATTGAATTAACTAAAACAATTCTTTGAAAAGATAAAATTGGAAAACCATTAGCTAAATTTACTAAGACAAGAGAAAAAGAATCAAGTAAAATCAGAAATGAAAGAGACTACAATGAATACATCTGAAATACAAAGGATTATAAGAAAATAATATCAACAGCTATATACCAACAAACTGGGAACCTAGAATAAATGGATAAGTTCTGAGAATCATACAACCTTTTAAGACTGAATCACAAAGAAATAGAAAATCTGAATAGATTGATCACTGGTAAGGAGATGGAAATTAATAATAATAATAATAATAATAATAATAATAATAATAATAATAATAATAATAAATAATCATAATAAATAATCATAATAAATAAAATTTAAAAAATCACTCCCCAAATACAAAAGTCCATGACCAGATGGCTTCAATGGTGAATTCAGTGAAATATTCACAGATTATTTAGTACTTACCCTTCTCAACCTCTTTCGAAGCAATGAAGAAGAGGAAACATTTCCTAACTCACTTTTCGAGGCCAGCATCACTCCAATACCAAAATAGACAGGGGCAACACAAAAAGGAAAATTACAAGCCAATGTCTCTGACGAACATAGATGCAAAAATTCTCAACAAAATGCCAGCAACCCAAATACAACAACACATTAAACAGTCAGACACCATGGTCAGTAGTCACTTATTCCAGGATGCAAGTATGGTTCAGCATTCACAGATCAATCAATGCCATATACCACGTTAACAAAAGATAAAAATTGTGTGATCATCTCAAATGATGCAGAAAATGGATTTGGCAAGATTCAACACCTAATTATGATAAAAACTCTCAATAAAATGTGTAAGAATGAATGTACCTCAACATAATAAAAACCATAAATGACAAATTCACAGCTAACATCATAATCAGTGGTGAAAAACTGATTTCTATTCTTCTAAGTTCAAGAACAAGAGAAGGATGCCCACTCTTGCCGCTCTTATTTAGCATAGTATTGGAAGTCCTAGCCAGAGAAAATAGGGTAGAAAAAGAAATATAAGGCAAACTGGCAAGGAAGAATTAAACTGTCACTGTTTCCAGGTGATGTGATTTTATATATAGAAAACCCTGAGGACTCCACCAAAAATCTTAGACATAATGAATATAGTGAAGTTGCAAGGTACAAAATCAATGTACAAAAATGTGTTGTGTTTTATACATTAACAACACTGTAACAGAAAGAGACATTAAGTAATCAATGCCACTTACAATTGCAACAAAAAGAATAAATTACCTAGGAATACATTTAACCCAAGAGATGAAAGGCCTGTGTGCTGAAAACTATAAGACAGTGTTAAAAATAAAGAAAACACAAAGCAATTGAAAGATATTACATGCTCATGAATTGAATTAAAATTGTCAAAATGTTGATATTACCTAAAGCAATCTGCAGATTCAATGCAGTCTCTATCAAAATCTCAATGACATTTCCCACAAAAACAGAACAAAAAACCTCTAAAATGTATACGGAACCACAGAAGATTCTGAATAGCTAAAGTAATCCTGAGGGGAAAAGAGGTAGCGTTATCAGAGTCCGTCATTTGAAATTATAGCACTTGGTAATGGCAGAAAAACAGACATGCAGGTCAATGGAACAGTACTGACAGCCCAGAAGTAAACTCAAATATGTATCAACAATTAATTTATAACCAGTAAGGAAAAAACGTATAATGGAGAAAGGATACTCTCTACAAAGGATAAATAGTGTTAGGAAATATGGATAGTCACGTGAAAAAGAATGAATCTAGATCGCTATTAGACCATACACAAACATCAAGCATAAATGGATTAAAGACTTGAATGCAAGACCTGAAATCATAATATTCCTAGAAGAAAACGTACAGTACCATTTTTCATCTGTCTTAGCAATTTCTTTCTGGTTATATTTCTTGAGACAAGGGGAACAAAAGAAAAACAAAAATAAACAGGACTACATCAAACTTAAATGTTTTTGTACAGCAAGGAAACCATGAACAAAACAAAGAGCACCCCACTAAATGGGAGAAGATGTTTGCAAATCATATATCCAATCTAAAATATGTAATTAACTCATACAACTCAACACCGAGAAAACCCGAAACAACCTGATTAAAAATCTGGCAGAGGAGTTGAAAAGAAATTTTTCTATAGAAGACATACAGATGGACAACAGGCACATCACAAGATGTTCAACATCAATAATTATTGGGCAAATGCAAATCAAGACTAAAACCACGATGAGTTATCTCACAACTGTCAGAGTGGCTATCATCAAAAAGACCACGAACAGCAAGTTTTGGCATGGATTTGGAGAAAAGGGTATCCCTGTGCACTGTTGCTTGGGATTTAAATTGATGTACCCACTATGGAAAACATAATGGAAATTCCTTTAAAAATTATCAGTGGAAATACGTGAGCTAGCTTTTATACTTTGGAGAATTTATCTGAATAATATCAAAACACTAAATCAAAAAGATATACACATGCTTATGTTCATTGCAGCATTATTTACAATATCCAAGATAATACAAACACACTAATTGTCCAGTCAGTGGGTGAGAGGATAAGGTGTTGCGTGTGCACACACATACACACACGCATATACTGAAATACTCCTCAACTGTAAAAAATAAAATAAAATTTTGCCATTTTTGACAACATGAATGGACCTTTATGGTATTATCATATCTGAAATAAGTCAGAAGGAAAAGATAATTACCAGATAGTTCCACTCTTATGTGGAATATTAAAAAAATCAAACAAGATAAATACAAATGCTTAGGTACAGAGACTTTTAACAGTGGCTACCAAAGGGGAAGGGTTTTGAGAGGAGGGCGAAATGGGTAAAGACAGTCAACTGTGTGTTGATGGAAGCAAGATAAACTATTATTGGGTAGCACACTTTAGTTTATACAGTAAGTAGAAATATAATGCTGTACACATGAAACTTACATATTGTTAGTAAACCAAGGTTTCCTCAGTAAAAAAAAACAATTGTGTCGGTCCATTTCTAGATTCTCTTCTATTCCTTTTATCAGTATGTATATTATTCTCCAGGATCATAGTATCTTGATTATCATAGTGCATTTTTTACATCTTAATAGCAGATAGTGAGCTCTCCAACTATATTCTTTTTAAAAATTTCTTTTGCTATTCCTGTGCCTGTGCCTTTCCAAATAAATTTTCAAGTCAGCTTTTCTCCATTTCCAAAAATGTTGCTAGGATTTTTATTAAAAATGCATTAAAAACATACATGCATTTGTGGAAATTTGACATCTTGAATATATGGGTCATTTTTTTCTTATATCTTGACATGTCTAATCATTTTCTTTATTGGGATACTGGGCACTGTAAATGTTACATTGTGGACTGTTTGACTTTTATATTCTCTGTGAAAGATGTTGGGTTTTGTTTTGATACAAGATAAGCTGCAGATCAATTTGATGCCCCCAAACCTGTTTTTAATAGTTTCTAAAGGAATTCTAGTGTAACCTTTACTTCAGGGAATGGTTAAACTGTATTACAAAGGAGTTATTCTTCTGGGGTTTCCAGTGAATATCCGTGGGATCATGAACATCTCTCTGCTCTGACTGGTTGGACCTTAAATTTTTCATCACTTCTGTGAACTCTAGGTATTGCTTAGCTTGCATCTTTCTAGTGGTTTTCTACCAAGCCACAAAGGGTCTGCATTATACATTTGGAAGTCAGTGCTATATAGATGTTTGAAGCTTTTATTCTGCGTAGCTCTTGCTTATCCTGAATTCTGCCTTATAATTTGCACCCTCCTCAGTTATCTCTGAACTCTATACTCCATCTCTTCATCTCAATGAGGCCACCGAGCCCTGTTTGGATTCTCTATTCTATACCCTTATTGTAGAAATTGTCTCCAAATTGAAAGGTGGATCTCTTGTGGGGCTCACTTTGCTTCCCTTCACTCAGGAATCCTAGGTCAATGCTGTTCATTGTCAAAAGTGTGAAAACCGATGTTTGAGTTACTTCGTCCAGTTTTTTTATTACTTATGTTGAGCAGTTAAGTGTGGTCCTTGTTACTACACTATGTCCATAGTCAAAGTTATTTAATAGTTTGCTGTTTCCTGTTGTCTTTATATCTGAATTGATTTTTATAGTTACCTATAGAAATTCTGTTTCTATGTCTTGATTAAGGTAAATTTCAGAGATAATGCTATTTCAATATTGATTTAAACAATGAAAATACAATATGCAGATCATACGTATAGGTAACTTGTTCCTTTGACTAATCAAGCACACTTGCAGGATTCTTCTGACTACCTCCTGTGTATACTGTGTTCATCTACAATGACAAATCTTTACAAACCTTGGATGTCCTTAGTCGTTTCTCAAAACCATCCTATTTCGACCAAGAAAGCTTCCATAATTGTGACTCAAACTTCAATATTTCCATTGGCCAAAAAGTTAATTTAAAAGTTTGACTCTCCCAGTTTAATTCATGTGGTATTCATGAATTCATATAGACTATGATGGTAACCCTGCGTCACTCATTATGGAGATCTGTGGCAAAATGAAACCGAAGACCCAAATTCATTAAAAAGAAACTTGTGTGGACAATTTAAATGTTTAACTGTTGTGAAAGATAACCAGAAATTGAGGATCTTTTCTACTTTAAATTGGACCAAAGGGGTATGGAAAGGTTATCTAATACATGATTTTAGATTGGATAGTTGATTTTTTTAAAACTGCTATAAAGGGAAATATTGACAATATGTGAATGTATAGCTTATATTAAATGATGATTGTGTATCAAGTTACATTGTCTAAATTTGATAAATTACACTTTAGAGTAAAAGAATACTATTGTACTTGGGAGATAATCCTGTGGTGGAGTAGAGAAAATACATGTGAGCATGTGAGTGCCAGTGGGTAAAATTTTAACTTTTGGTGAATCTAGGTGAAAGTTTGTTGGAATTAATTTTATTATCATTACAATTTATATGTCTTAGAATGTTTTAATATTAAAGGTAGACTCCAAATAAAACTAAAACAAAAATGACACTCTTCTTACTAAACAAAAGAGATGTATATGCCAAGTTTGCCAGTGAACCTCTGTAATAGCTGATTAGTCCTTAGAGCATCCTTTATATTTTTGGAACATCCTAGTATCTAATATCTTGACAGCACAAGCTTTATTACATTATTCTTTCTCTTTTCCTCTGCATGTGTCTTGTTTCATACAATTGGATAAGCTAGTTCAGGACGTTGTCTAGTCTATTTATTTATTCCTCCAACAATTATGAAAATTCTGAGCACAATGTATTAGGTGAAAAATTATTGAATTTGGTAAGTTTAAATAAATTTGACAGCTTGACTAAATGATAACTTTTACTATTGTTGTCCAGGAGTTTCTATTATCATTTGTACTGAAGTTTTACTTCCTAAGCAATTAAGACAGTCATTTAATCTTTCTCCTTTTTAAATGATTCTAAGATTAGGTGAAACTAAACGGGAGTTTGGTCAGGATAAAGAAATATTCTAGACCACATGAAAAGGTCACTAATTTTTTTTTTTATGTACAATGTAGGTCACTCTCTGCACTAGGCCTTTACTTTATCCCTAGGCCTTGTTATAAATTCAAAAGTGGAGCCTTACTGAGTTGTTCTAACTGAAATAGCATGAACAAAGCACGGAAAGTTAGTGAAGCTCAAAAAAGTTTCAATAAAAGTATCTTTTAATCTTCAAAAGACTGAAGAACACTTAACTAATATTTTATTTTTATGAAATGTCCACCAAGAATGTTTGATGGAGGAGTATTCAGTAGGATTTCCTTATATGGGGCCTATTTAAAGCTGTAGTCAGTCTTAACAGTTCAGTGTAGCTATGTCTGAGCTGCATCCCTCAGTCAACAGTCGGGTATATATGTATTTCATCATCAAAACCATATACGTTGCCTCTGTCCTGGTAACTCAGCCAACTGTAGTTGTTAATGTGTACCATAGTAATGGGAAAAGTTAGCCTGAACTAAGGATGTGACTTTGTTTTGATTAGGTCACCGTGTGTCCAGGGCCAAGTTTTGTATCCTCTCATTTAATGAATAGTCACAATTACCCATGATGACTATTTTAGCTACACTAGCTGCTTTGAAATATACATATATGACAGATGAAATTGTATATATTTAAGGTATGAATCATGATATTTTGATATATGTATACATTGTTAAATAATTACCACACTCACACTAATTAACATATCCATCACATAGAGGTGCTCTTGAGAAATAGAGTAGAGCTGATGACAGGAAAAGGCTTCCTTCAGTGGTGTTGGGGGATAAAAAAGAATTATGTAAAATATTCAATAAATCCAAAAGTCGCGAGCAAAACAGTAAAAAAGAAACAACAGAAGGAAAAGACAGTAGATCATAATCCAACTATATAATTATACTAAATGTAAATTGTCTAAACATATGAATTAAATGATGTATCAAATTATATTGTTTATAAGAAACCAACCATAAATATAAAGATGTAGATAGTTATAAAGGAAAAGGGTAGAACAAATTATACCATGTAAATAACAAAGTCACATTCGGTAGAACGTTCAGGCAGAAAATCAGCAGAATGTATTATACTGGAGCAGTATTAGCAATCAATTTATGTTAATTGATAGAGAAAAACTGACTAAGAAGCAATGGAATACAAGTTTTTCTCCAGGAGCACAAGAACTGTTAACCAACATGTATCATATTCTGGCCTATAAAATATATCTAAATAAATGTTAATTGAAATCATACAATGCATATTACTTAAACACAAAGAAAGCAAAGTAGAAGCAAATAAATATTTGGAAAAACAGAACCTCAGAAAAAGGAATGCTGGTAGGCAGTTTATTTGGGGCAAAAAACAAATGTATAGAAATGGCAATAAGCACAGAAAAAGGTGCTTAAGATTATTACTTACTAGGGAAATTGCAAATCAAACCACACAAAAAACTAGTAGATTATTTTAAATGGCCAAAATGAAAAAGCAATTCCTGGCCAGTCCAACTCTCCAGAGGATGAGTAGCAACTAGACCTCTCATACTTTGCTGGTGATACTATTAAATAGCATAATCACTTTGAAACATAGCAAGAATGTTTATTATAATTTCATTATTCAAGTATTATTGATTTACACCATAATATTAGTTTCAGGTGTACTGTATGGTGATTAAAAGATTTTTTTAAGTATTTAAAAAAATGTTTACAGTAATCCCACTCCTGAGCATATATCCAGAAGGAATCCTACTTCAAAAAGACACCTGCACCCCAATGTTCATAGCAGCACTATTTACAATAGCCAAGACATGGAACCAGCCTAAATGTCCATCGACAGATGACTGGATAAAGAAGAGCTGGTATATTTATACAATGGAATACTATTCAGCCATAAAAAACGACAACATAACACCATTTGCAGCCACATGGATGTCCCTGGAGAATTTCATTCTAAGTGAAGTAAGCCAGAAAGAGAGAGAAAAATACCATATGAGATCACTCATATGTGGAATCTAAAAAAAAGAAGAACATAAATACAAAACAGAAACAGACTCATAGACATAGAATACAAACTTGTGGTTGCCGGGGGGAGGGGGATGGGAAGGGACAGACTGGGAGTTCGAAATTTGAAGATACTGACAGGCATACGTAGAATAGATAAACAAGATTATACTGTATAGCACAGAGAAATATATACAAGATCTTGTGGTAGCTCACAGTGAAAACAAATGTGACAATGAATATGTGTATGTTCACGTATAACTAAAAATTTTTATAGATTATACTTCATTCAGAATTATTACATATTGGCTATGTTTCATGTGCTGCACAGCATATCCTTCTAGATTATTTATGTTATACATACTAGTTTGTACCACTTAATCTCCTACTCCCATCTTGTCCCTGCCTCATTTCCTCGGCACATTGGTAACCACTAGTCTGTTCTTCATATCTGAAAGTCTGTTTTTGTTTTATTATATCCATTTGTTTATTTTTTAGTATCACATATATGTGAAAACACAGAGTGTCTTTCTCTTTCTGACTTAGTTCACTAAGCATAAAACCCTCTAAGGCCATCCATGTTGTTCCAAATGGCAACATTTCATTCTTTTTTATGACAGATGAGTATTCCAGTATAAATACCACATCTACCTTTTGTCTGTTGGTGGACAATTAAGTTGCTTCCATGTCTTGACTATTGTAAACAGTGCTGCCATAAAAACTGGGGTGTATGTTTCTTTTGGAATTATTGTTTTAATTTTCTTCAATATATACCCAGGAGTGGAATTGCTAGATCACATGGTATTTCTAATTTAATTTTTGGAGGAGGCTCCATACTGTTTTCCATTGTGGCTCTTTTCATTCCCACCAACAGCGAGTAGGGTTCCCTTTTCCCCACATCTTGCCAACATTTGTTATTTATATACTTCTAAATGATAGCTATTCTGACAGGTGAGAGGTAATTTGTCTTTGTGATGTTGATTTGCATTTCTCTGATGATTTGTGATGTTGAACACCTTTTCATGTGTGTGTTAGCCATCTGTAAATCTGGAAAAATGTTCAAGCCGTCTGACAATTTTGTAATGGGGATCATTTATTTTTTGGTATTTAATTTTATAAGCTGTTTATATATTTGTGGTATTAACCCCTTACAGGTCATATCATTTGTAAATATTTTCTCACTCCTTAGATTGCCTTTTTTTTTTTTGTCAATGGTTTGTTTTGCTGTGCAAAAGCTTTTAAGTTGAATTAGATCACATTTGTTTATTTTTTCTTTTGTTTCCTTTGCTGTAGAAGACTGATGCAAAAATATTACAATGATTTTTGTCAGAATATTCTGGCTATGTTTTCTTCTATGGGATGTTCACTTTTCAGTCTTTTAGGTCTTTAATCCATTTTGAGTTTATTTTTGTATATAATGTGAGGAAATGCTTTAATTTCATTTTTTAGGTGTAGCTTTTTTTTTTTTGAAAACCGCTTATTGACGATACTGTCGAAAAGTATCTTATTTTTCTAATTTCTTCAGGTGTTAGGTTAGATTGTTTGCAATTTTTCTTGTTTCTTGTGGTTCATTATGAGCCTCCCTCTTATAGCTGCTTTTGCTGCATTCCATAGATTTTTGTAAGTTTCTGTTTCAATTTTCATTCCTTTTGAGGTATTTTCTGGTTGTCTCTTTGATTTCTTAATTGATCCATTGGTGGTTTTGGTAGAATGTTGTCTAGTCTCCATGTATTTGTGTTTTTCTCATTTTCATTTCTGTACTTTCTAGTTTTATATCATTGTGGTTGGAAAAATTATTGATATTACTTCTGTCAATTTTATTAAGACATATTTTTTGGCCTAGCCTGTGATCTATCTTGGAGAACGTACATGTGCATTTGAAAAATACATACATTTTGCTATTTTTGTATGGAATAACCTGTAGATATCTTTTAAATCAACTGGTTGAATGTGTCCTTTAAGTCTGCTCTGTCCTTATTAATGTTCTTTCTTGATGATCTGTCTATTGGTGTAATTGGAAAGTTAAAATTTCCAATAGTCTTGTATTGTTGTCTATTTCTCCCTTCATGTCAGTCAATATTTGATTTATATATTTAGGTACTCCTATATTATGTGAAAATGTGTTAATGAGTGGCATATCCTTTTCTTATTTGGGTACCTTTATCATTATATAATGCCCTTCTTTGTCTTTTGTTATGTCCTTTATTTAAAAGTCTATTTTGTCTGATTTAGTGTTACTACGCCAATTTTCTTCTTTCTATTTGCATAAAATATCTTTTTCCATGCTCTCAGTTTCAGCCTTTGTGTGTCTTAAGCTATGAAGTAAGTCTTTTATAATCAGCATGTCGATGGGACTTGATTTTTTTTTTTATGCAACCAGCTACCCTATGTCTTTTGATTGGATAATTTAGTCCATTGATATTTAAAGTCATTATTGATATGTATATAATTAATACTGTTTTGTCACTTATTTTCTGGTTGCTTTTGCAGTTCTCTTTTTCTTCTAGTTTCTTCCCTTGTGGTTTGATGATACTTTTTATTGGTATGCTTGTGTTCCTTTGTCTCCAGTTTTTGTATATTTATGGTAGGTTTTTGATTAGGGGTACCATAACATTCTTAAAATGTTTACCTATAAGTATATCTACATATTTAAACTGGTAGTCATTTAAGCTCCAACGGTTTCTATATGATCTTAAGCTTTTTATTCTCTTCTACCATATTTTGTGTTTTCATGTCATATTTTATGTTATGTCTTCATGTTTATCTCTTCATTGTTTTATTATAGTTATAGTTGATTTTTACCATGTTTTGTCTTTTGGTCTTTATAGTAGCTTATTTAAGTGATTGATCCATAGTCTGTACCATACATTTGCCTGTATTAGTGGTATTTTTCCTTTAGTATAGATTTTTCTTTTTGTAGCCTTTTTTTTTTTTTTTTTTTTTTTACCTTAGAGAAGACCCTGTATTATTTCTTTTAGGATTGGTTTTGTATTAATTAATTCTTTTCAATTTTGCTTGTTTGGGAAATTATCTCATATTAATTCTAAGTGCTAATTTTGCTGCATTGATTGTTGTGGATTGCAGATTTTTTTCCCCTTCCTGCATTTTAAATATATTATGGCACTATCTTTTATCTTGCAAAGCTTCTTCAGGAGATTTAGGTGATAGCCTTATGGGGGTTCCTTTGTATGTGACTTTCTGTTTCTCTCTTTCTGCGTTTTGAATTTCCTCTTTAACTTTTACCATTTTAATTTTGATATGTAAAAATATCATAATTGGTGTGAGTCTCTTTGTGTTTACGTTGTATGGGACTCCCTGTGCTTCCTGTATCTGGGTATTTGTTTTCTTTTTCAGGTTTAGGAAATTTTCATCCAGAAGTTCAACAAATATTCTTTCAACTCCTTTCTCTCCTTCTGATCTCCTTCTAGGTCCCCTGTAATGCAAATAATGTTTCACTTGACATTGTCCCAGAGGTCCCTTGAACTGTTAATTGTTTAAAATTGTTTTTTTTTTTCCTGTACTGAATGGGTGATTTCCCTTATTCTATTTTCCAGATCATTTGTACATTCTTCCGTATTACCCAGTGTGCTATTCATTTTTTCTCACTTGTTTTTCATTTCAGTTCTGTATTCTTCAATTCTCATTCATTTTTCTTCTAATTTCTTGTTCATAGTTTCATTGTGTCTATTTATTCTTATCTTAATTCAGATAGCATTCTTAATAATTATGCTTTGAACTCTTTTTCTGGTAAATGATTTATTTTTGTTTTATTAGCTGTTTTTCAGGAGTTTTGTTTTGTTCGTTCATTTGGAATAAATTCCTCTGTCTTCTCATTTTGTTGACCTTCCTATCTCTATGAAAGTAGGTGAAACAGTTACCAATTCCTGTCTGGGAAGCCTATCTTTTGTGGGAGCATCCTTATATAGCCTGTGAGCACCCAGTGGCTTTGGTGGGAGAGCTAGATTTGATGTGATTGAGTTGTGTTTCTGTAAGGTGTTCTGGCAGCTATCACCTTGCCAGAAGTTTGGACTGTAGAAACAGCAACTTGGTCAGAGCCAGTTTTTAGCTGGTGCTTCTTCCCTGCTCAGTGGTCAACACTACCCTAATAGGGGTCGGGGTAAGTCCCAAGTTGCTGTAGCAGTAGCCCTGAGGTTTTGGTTCAGGCTGGCTCTATTCCCTCTCAGTACGTGCTCTTCTCCTTTCCTGCTTATGTATCTTTGGCCCAGAGAAGAGAAGTACTGGAGTAAAAGGGGTCAGAGCATTCACTTCATATGGTTCAGGGAGTACAATGTGGTGATCCCAGCCCCATTCAGAGCCCTGGACCACTCCCGATACATTAACTCTATAGGTGCCAGTAAGGAACACCCTCACTCCATTCACATACCATTCAGGGTTTGAACCAGCTACATCTTTCACAGCTGGGCACTCCCCTCAGCCACCGCAGGCCTTTTCCTAGTGTTGAGCTGCACTGTGGAGTAAGAACTTTTGGACATCAAAGGAAGGGAAACAATCACCAGAGTGAAAAAAAAAAAACCTGTGTAATGAGAGAAAATATTTACCAAACATGTATCTGAATAGCAGCTAATATCCAAAATATATAAGGGACTCGTATATCTCAATAGCAAGAAAATAAATAACCTAATTAAAAATGGGCAAAGGAACTGAGTAGCCATTTTTACAAAGAAGAGATAAAAATGGCCAGTAAGTAAATGAAAACATGGTCAGAATCACTAAACTTGAGGGAAATGCAAATCAAAACCATAATGAGATATGATTTCACACCTGTTATTTCATTGCTGTTATCAATAAGATGAAAGATAACAAGTGTTGGCAATGGTTTGGGGAAAGGGAAGCTCTCGCGTGCTATTGATCAGTATGTAAATTGGCAAAGCCATTGTGGAAAATAGTATGAAGGTTGCTCAAAAAAATGGAAATTAAGCTACCGTGTAATTCAACATCCCACTTTGTATATTTATTGAAAGGAAATTAAATCAGAATCTCCACGAGGTATCTGTACTCCTATGTTTATTGCAGCTCTATTCACAATAGTCATAATATGTGAATAGCCCAAATATGCATCTACAGGTCAATGGGCAAAGAATATATGATACCTATATCTCTATCTGTATAAAATGGAATATTACCCAGCCTGAGAATAAGGAAATCCTGCCATTTTTATAACTAGTATGGTCCTGGGGGCATTATGGTATGTGAAATAAGTGGACATTATGATAAATAAGCCAGAGAAAGAAAGACAGATACTACATGATCTCACTTATATGCGGAATCTAAATTGGTCATGCTCATAGAATCAGAGAGTGGAATGGTGGTTTCCAGGGACTTGGGGGAATGGGAAATACTGAGATATTAGTCAAGGGGTACAAAGTTTCATAATGAGTAAGCTCTGGAGATCTAATGTATAACATGGTGAATTTAGTTGATAATACTGTTTTGTACTCTTGAAATTTGCTAAGAGGGTAACTCAACTGCCTTCAGCCCAAGGAAAGAAAAAGAAATAAAGAAAACGGTAAATACGTGAGGTGATAGATACATTAATTAACTTCGTTTTAATGATACTTCAGAATGAACAAGGAGTATAGATATATCTTAGGGATCTTGATTTCATTTCCTCTGGATATAAACCCATGAGGTGATTGCTCAATCATATGGTAGTGGGATCATATGGCGTGCAGTTTATTTGATATTTTCCTTTTTCGTTAATGTAGGCATTTATTGCTACAATCATCCCTCTGCATTGCTTTTGCTGCATCCTGTAAGTTTTGATGTGTTATGTTTCCATTTTTATTTATTTCAAGATATTTTTGCTTTCCCTTTTGATTTCATCTTTGACCCACTGGTTTCAGGAGTGTGGTGTTTAATTTCCAAATATTTTTGAATTTTCCAGTATTCCTCCTCTTGCTGATTAGTAGTCTCATACCTTATACCATTGTGGTTGGAAAAGGTACATGATATCATTTAAATCTTTTACAATTTGCAAACATTTGTTTTGTGACATAAGAATTGATCCATTCTGAAGAATGTTCCATACATTCCTGAGAAGAATGTGTATTCTGCAGCTGTTGAAGTGAATGTGCTGTACATGTCTGTTAGGTTTATTTGGTCTAAAGTATAATTTCAGTCTAATGTTTCCTTATTGATTTTCTTTCTTGATGATCTATCCGTTATTGAAAGAGGGATATTGAAGTCCACTATTATTATTGTATTGTTGTCTGTTTTTCCCTTCAAATCTGTTAGTATTTGCTTAATACATTTATGTTCTCCAATATTGGATGCATAATAAAATTCTTATACCCTCTTGATGAATCGATCCTTTTATCATTATACATTTGACCCTTGAGTAATGTGAGTTTGAACTGCACAAATCCACTTATATGGGGATTTTTTCAATCATCAATGCTATAGTACTACTCAGTCTTTGGTTGGTTGAATTCCTGGATGTGGAAGAACTGCAGATATGGAAGGACAACTGTTAAGTATGTAGACGAACCCCTGTGTTGTTCAAGGGTCAACTGTATAATAACCTCCTTTGAGTCTTGTTACAGTTTTTGACTTTGTCTTGTCTGATGTAAGTATAGGTACCTCTGCTCTATTTTGGTTTCCATTTGTGTGGAATGTTTTTCCATCCCTTCACTTTGAGCCTACCTGTGTGCTTAAAACTGCGTCCTGTAGACAGCATGCAGTTAGAGCTTGTTTTTAAGTCCATTCATCCACTCTGTGACTTTGGGTTAAATCATTTAATCCAGTAAATTTAAAGTTATTACTGTTGGTAAAGATTTACTATTGCCATCTTGTTAATTCTTTTTTTGTGGCTGTTTTTTAATTCCTTTGTTCCTTTCTTTATCTCTTGCTGTCTTTTCTTGTGAACTGATGATTTTACATAGTGATACACTTTGATTCTTTCTTTTAATCTTGTATATATCTCATATATGTTCTTGTTTTGAGGTTACCCTGTGCTTTATGTGAAACATCTTATAGGTATAACAGTTTGTTTTAAGCTGACAATAAATTAATTCTAATTACATTAAAAAAACTACCCTTTTACTCCCTCAATCATGTTATGTTTTTGGTAACACAACTTACATCACGTTAAATTTTGTATCCATTAATAAATTATTTTAACTATAGTTTATTTTAATATTTTTGTCATTTAATCTTTATACTACAGTTAAGTTGTAATATATCATATTACGGTATTAGAATATTTTGAATCTGACTATATACCTACTTTTACCAGTGTGTTTTATACTTTTGTATACTTTTTTGTTAGTAGTTAGCATCTTTTTATTTGATCTTGAAGAAGTCATTTTAACATTTCTTGTAAGGCAGGTCTTGTGTTTATGCACTCCCTCAGTATTTGTTTGTTACAGAAAGCCCTTGTCTCACCTTCATATCTCAAGGAAAATTTTGCTGGATAAAGTATTCTTGGCATTTTTTTCTTCCAGCATTTTGAATATATCATGACTTTCTTCTTCACTTGTAAGGATTCTGCTGAGTAATTCACTTAAAATCTCATGGGGGTTCCCTTTTATGAGAAAAATTTTCTCTCTTGTTGATTTTAAAGTTGTCTCTTTGATTTGATTTTGAGTAGTTTTAAAATAATGTGTCTTGGATAAGATTGTTTTATGTTGAAATCTTGGTGTAGTTTGTTAGCTTTCTGAACTTGAATGTCCAAATTTCTCCCCAGGTTGGGAGTTTTTCAGCCCTTCTTTGTTTAAATAAGCCTACTGTTCGTTTCTCTCTCTTTTCCTTCTGGGACTCCAATTATCAATAAGTAGACAGTTTCCTTTTATAGTGCCCCTTAAGTCCCATGGACTTTTTTCATTCCTTTTCATTTTTTTTTCTCCTTTGACTGGATATTTTCAAATAATTTGTCTTTGAGATCACCAATTCTTTCTTCTGCTTGGTCCAGTCTCCTCTTGAAACTCTATTGAATTCTTAAGACCAGTAATTGTATTCTTCTGCTCCAAAATTTCTATTCTTGTGGAGTTTTGTTTTTTTGTTTTCTACATCTTTATTGAACTTATCATTTGGTTCTTGTATTATTTTCCTAATTGCATTAAATTGTTTATCTGTATTCTCTTTTATCTCTGAGTGTCTCTAGAATGATTATTTTGAATCCTTTGCTTGGAAATTCCTGTACGTTCATTTATTTGGGATGAGTAATTGGAAGTTTATTGTATCCCTTTGTTGGAGCCATATTTTACTGGTTCTTTATGATTCCTGTAGCCTTGTGTAGATGACTGAGCATTTGAAGGAGCCATCTACTCTTCCAGACATGATGGACTGAGTTTGATAAGTGAAGACCTGTGAATGAGGGCATGCTTATATAGTCAATGACTGTGGGTACAGTGATGCAGGGCACCAAATGTTGGGGATATATGGTGGCACCAGGTCCATGATTACTTGTTGACTCCATTACCTTTATGGACAATGGAGGTCCATAACATCGACGACTGTGTGGTCTCTGGCAAGCACTGCAGGGGGTTCACAGAGGCTATAACGGTAGTGTACTTTTTCAGTAATGACTTCAGGTTCAATGGCTAGGGACCATGGCAGGCATCGATGGCACTTCGATTAAGTGATGGGCATATGGTTGGCTGTGAGAGCCAGCTGCTAGTGCCTGTATAGTGACAGTGGCTTTTGCAAACACATATGTAGTGGTTGGGGCCAGGGAAAGCTTTAAGGGTCAGGGCCAACTGTAGATACTGACAGATGCAGGGGCTAGAATTGTCACCGTGCAGTACAGTTCCTGCTAGTTCTCCCCATGGGTACAGGCTAGTGGAGGCCAGTGTCTGGAGTCAGACTAGTGGAATGCAGGTGTACAGTTGGAAAGGCTAGCAGCAGGTGAGCTCTGTGATACAGGCCATTTACGGGACAGAGCTGGATCTGGGCCTACACATGGCTGTGGGGGTCTTGATTGTTGGCTCGCACTCATGTAGCTGCACAGTCTCTTTGCAGTTATGCACATGACAGTGGAGGCTTGTGTTAGGACTCAGACTCGAAGTGTGCAGGTGCACAGATGGAGCAGATAGCCACAGATGAGCCCAGTGGTGCAGGTCAGCGATATAAGACAGTGCCAGATCCGGGCCCACAAGCCCGCTGTGGGATGCCTCACTGTCAGTGTGCACTCCTGTGGCTGCAGGGTATCCGTGTGGGTGTTCACACAGCAGTGGTAGCCTGTGATGGGGACTGGACTCAGGGAACGGAGGTGGACTTCTTGGAGGTAATTGCAAGTGAGCCTAGTGATGCAGGCCAGTGACAGGAGATTGGGCCGAATTTGGGCCCCCAAGCAGCTCAGGGACCTTGGTTATTTATTGACTTGTATTTCTGCAGCTCTCAGATCTCACTGTGGGTGTGCATGCCGCAGTAGAAGCAGGTGACAGGCGTCAGGACAGTAGAATGCAAGTACATGAGGGTGGGACTTCCACCAAGTCAGGGCATGGTGGTGGGGCTCAGCTCTGGAGTTCTAGGCTGGTATCTTGAGCTCGCATTGCTGTAGATGTCTGAACTCTCTTGGGGGTAGAGTGTGGGAAGGTAGTAGTGAGGGACTCAGGCAGCTGGAGTCAGCAGATATGAATACTTGTGGAACAAGAACCAGTGAATTCTGCAGGGGGTCTGTGGTGGCTGTGTGGACCATTGGTGAATCCTGCTAGGGTTGTCTGCAGAGCAGGCCCCTGGGTACCCTAGTTGTTCCCACTGTGTAGCTGATCTTGGTAGCCCCTGTTTTTCTCTCTCATGTCTAGCTGTCTCTGTACAGCCCAGCTTTGTTAGTGTCTTGGTCAAGTGAACTAAAGCACGTCCTTCACCTGGTGCCTCAGAAAGCTGTGGAAGCTAATCTCTCATACTGTTCTGCCTTGCCTAGTGAGGGGAACTCTTTTGAGCTGAGGAGTTCCCTCATATAGTTGTGTGATGCTGGTCTTCGGCATGGAGTGATGTAGTCAATGTGAAGCGATTTTTCCTACCCAGTTTGTGCAGTTATTCCTGGGTTTTTGTTCCACTGTATTGCTGAAGTTTCTTATTTAGACTGTAGAACTCTTTCAGAGAGCTATTTTTGTTCGTGGATAGCTGGCTAAGTGTTTATATTTGTTGGGTGACAGGCTGGGGTCTCCTACTCTGCCATCTTTGTGATGTCACTCTCTTCTTAAGATACTTTTCAAATTCCATGTTGATTTTTTTGTTTGAGCCTTTGATTGTTCATCAAAATTCCTTATCCACAGAAGCAACAAGAAATTTAGTTGCATCTCGTTCAAGTATGAAATCAACAGCTTGCTGCGTCTAACTGTGAGCATGAACAAGTAGAGAAGTCACTACAGCACCATAAATGGTCATGTCAGGTCTTCCAGGCCAGGAGCCTTCTCTTATCAGTGTCAACAAGTTGTTATCTTTTTCTTCTTCAGTTGAATATTTTTCCAGGAAATTGGGCAAGGGATGAAATATATCTGCCTTTCTCAGCAGATACGAGGCAGAGCATGCTGAAGTCTTGAAAATAATGTAGTCTTAACTCAGGAACAGAAGCTTCATTTTTGTTGAGTCTGTTAGGGGTCTCTTTGTTTTGAGGACCATCTCCTTCAGCAGTTCACTGAGGGAATTGGCAGTAACCCTGCCAGCTATGTTTCTGTTTCCAGAGATCCTCGTTTCTCTCCCTACCCATCAAAACAGTTTGTCAGGCAAGTAGGCCTCCCAAATTAGATTGTGAGCTCCTTTCTTAGCAAAGGCCATACTGATTAATCGTAAGTATTTCCCTCCACAAGCCCAGCATAGTATCTGGCAGAGAATAGTTGCTCCATAAATAATAGTTAAGGAAAATCAAACCCATCTACCTTTCATGTTATCCCATCAGGGTTCTGTGGTCCTTATAAGAAAATGACTATTGACAGATTAATCAGGTAAAAGGATATGTAAATTTCATTACCTGTTACTTTTTTTTGAATAAAAGACAGCTTAATCTATTTAAAATACACAAATCTCCAGAAAGGCTCTTACCAAGTGAATATAATTGTGGAAATATCATATTGGCAGATGAAAGCAAATAAAGTCAACTTTCTGTGAAGTCTGAATTCCCTTCAAACTGTGGACGTATGGACAGTCTTGCTTATAGGCTGCCTCTAAACCCTCGTCTACCCATCAGAATATTCTGTGGAGCTTTAAAAAATACAGGGTGATACATAAAGAATTGTAAATTTGATAGATTTATTTCTTAGTCACTAGACGATATATTAACATGTAATATGCATGAAATTATAGAGATATACGTACATCTGCCAATTTTGTGAGTTAGTGCTTGCTGAAGTTGGTTCTATGTCTATAGTGCAGAGATCATTTTATGTACTACGCAACAAACCACTGTAGGTCTTAACAATGTTTACTGCTGCTCCAAACAGATGGCTTGCAAAACCTGCATCTGGAAAGGGCATTAGCACAGAGTGGTCTGGTGTGTCTGAGATAGTAGTCAATCACATCGTTGTCACCATCAGCAGTCCCAGGAAAAGCTAGCAGGGAACCAGGCATCTCTCAGCCATTGGTTTGCCATATTTTCCATAAATTGCTAAAAATTAAACAGGCCTTTACATCTGGCAAAGATCGTAATGGAGGCAGATGAGGCAATGTGATACGACTTTTGCAGTTTTCAGTTATATGGAAATGAATCAGTTTTGCATATTACTTCAAATTCAAGAGGCTACATTTTACTGAAGTGAAAAAGTGAACCACCATAATCAGACAGTAGAAACCAGCATGACACATTTAAGAGTTGTCAAAAGTTAACATCTGTGCTATCTCTCACACATGAGATTTGCTCTATTATCTTTTGTACAGACAGTTTGATAGGAATCCTATATCGGATGAAGATGTTAAAAGGGTATCTCTATTAACTTCACTTCCAGAAGGTTGAATCTCTGTTTTATTTCCAAAATAAGTCTGGAGGTCCCCTAATAAAAATCTAACATGACATTAGATTAGGTATAGTGTTCACAGGTTTGACTTACCTCGAAAGCATTCGCCGCCCAGATCCCCAGTTACCATGCTATGGGAATCTTTTCTTGTAGCGGTATGTTCAGAACTTTGTGTTTTGTACCACCTCTTTCTTGAAGGCTTGAGGAAATCAAAAAACACAACCTGGCTGCTGTCCTTACCATGACAGTCTGGGATAAATTACTATAAGACTGAATGTGTGCGTGTGTAATAAAGAATAAATATTGAGCATTTGCAAGATTATAAAAATAATTGTGATAGATTTTTTAATAAATTAGTTTGGCTATATGTTCATATATTACATAATTACTGAATATTTAATTTTCAAAAGTGTTTAATTATTTTCTGAATCATCCATATATATGCCTGCCTTGGGTACAATCCTTCACATACATTTAAACTGGCTCAGTGCTAGCTAACTGCATGTTTAACATGTTCCAAGAAGATGGAGATTTGAAACCATAGTGGAAAACCCCTCAGAAGCAGTCAGTTCTGCTTGCCCTTATTCTAGTCTCCAATCTAGATGATATTGAACTCTGTGATCCTCTGACATCCCCACGTTAGCACATATGCCTGCCCGCACATACGCATACAGGCACATACACCTTGAAACTGAGTATTCACAGCTGCCAGAGACTAAAACTTGTCTCCTTCCAACAGTTCTCTGAAGGTCTTTATAACACCATTCTGGTGATATTTACGTAATTATACATCATAATTACATACTACACATTGTAATTATATGATTACATGTGTTTACCCTCAATAGACAATTAGATATAATAACCCTTAGCACATAAATGCATGATGGTAAAGAGTTACATGATGGAAACCAGGAACCTACGTAGAAACTGAAGTGGATTAAATGCTATTCTGATTCTGCCGTTCTGTTATTTTGTGCCGGGTAGTTTTCATGAAGTGAGACTAGCAGGACACCTTGCATCAGAATGGAGATAGAGCTTTGGGAAAGCGTTCCAACTGCAGAAAATGGAAATAAAAAAACAGGGAAAACCTTCTTGGTTAAATTTGCCGGGATGAATTAATACTGAATTAACTGAATTAAATACTGAAAATAACTGATACTAAATTTCAGTAACTCCTAAAATTAACGTTTTAGAATTTCTATCTTTTTGACAATTTAAATACTTGTTGGGGTTTGGTAAATGGAGGTATCACTACATATAGACAGCATGTTACAAACAGGTATGCACTCTTCCATCTTGTCTGCCCATTCATTCATGCATTCACTCATTCATCCATCACATGTATATTGAGTACCAACCGTGAACTGAGATGTGAGTCAAAGACTGGTGTGTGTCCTTATTCTGCAATCTGCATTCTTGCTTCTGATCCCCTGTACTTTTACCTTCTTCCACAGTGTGTAATGCTTCCCCTATCAAAACTTCTGTTTAGTATCTGTCATTGCAGGATTGTCATCTAAGTGGTAATGAGTTGTAAGGATTTCGGAAATTAAAAAAAAAGAAAGAAAAGAAGCAAACAAAAACTCAAGCTCAAATATGAAGGAGTTCAGGGGTGATTTTTGTACTCATACTGATAGGCACTGAAGCAATGGTGCTCCTATCTGGAACTCATCAGTATCGTGTAGGTTCTGCCTCCACTCAGGGCTATGTCTGCAAGCTGAGGCAGTGTGTCCAGTCCTCAGGCAAAACACGCTCCTAGTGCCTGTGTCCATCACTCACCTTGGACTCTGGGCTCCTTGTGGAAATAGATACCTTCAGAATAATAACCAGTGTATAACAAAGTCTGTTTTGTAGGATAAGACTTATGTATATGCTTACTAACTCTCTGAATGAAGAGGAGTTAAATAATAAGCAGGGCTGTCCCTGTCCCTGTTTTTTCTCTGTAACAAGCAGAAGTAAAGAATTACCAGAAACCTGTTCATCTCCGTTGCCACTGATTTATTCTTTAGGGTACACACTCTGGCAATGGTCATCCAACTTTGTAAGTATGTACTTAGCTGAATCCAGTCAGCCTCGTTCTGTGTAGTTGCCAGAGTTACTACATTCTTTTCTGAAATCTCCATGAACTCTAATTGTAGCATTCATCAAATCTGCCAGCAAATCTGCCAGCTAAGTAACACTACAGTAAAAAGAACTGAACATGAATTTTTAGAGACCCCACATTTGCTGCTTTCATAAATGCCTCTGAGTCATCTGCTTATTAACCCATTCTTGAATTTTGCTGGAAATCAAAATTTATCTCTCTGGATTTTTGTTCCAGAATCCAACATTTTTCTGCTTTTGAAAATCAAGCCATTTACCCATACTTAGTCTTCAGATACCTTTCTCATTGCCGGTCATTTCTCACAGACTAACCTGAGTAGTTTAACAATTGTAAATACATATCCTGTCCTTCACAATTGAGCTAGAGTCTCATTTATATCAACATAGTAGTGCTCATCATAGCCTTTAAATCTTAATACCATCCCAAGAATACTTTTGGAACCCTTTCAGTTTAAGGATATTCATATGGGATTCACTTCTAAGTTGTGCCTCTTTACAGGGATTCAAAATGACTCCAGAAGCCTGGAACCCAGGGGAGCATATTCATTTAACATACTCTCTGTAGGTTAAATCAGACTAAAGCTGTGTTAAGATTTTTCCAAGTACCTTCTGGTTTCTTTGTCTTCTCCACGTTTAACATGTACCAACAATTTCTGTATCTTTCAGTTTTTTATGTAACTTACTTTACCTCTCATCACAGACAGGCAAAAAGATACCTTTCTTGTCAGTGTCCTCTTAGTTACTGGCAGGGTTTTGCCTTTTCCCCCTTCATCCTGCTGGTACTAGCCCAGGGCTCTCATACTGATGCCTGAACTCCAGGGATCGCCTTGTGGTGTCCCTCAAGGCCTAGACAGGGTGCCATATTTTGGACATTGTCTTAGGCTAATTCTGTCATTGACCAAAGAGTCCTTTGGGGTTCTCTCTGCCACATGAGAGACAATTTAGTTTCTTTAGCTAGTTTAGTTCAATGGGATGTCACCCATCTTAGGTCACAGAATGTCTTAACCTGGGGGACTTGCAGTTGACTTGAAGGACTGGTAAATGTTTCTTTGGAGGGTGTTAATTGCAGGCCTCCAGGCTCTCGGGAGTGGGAGAAGGGATATTTTACAACAAATAAATCTTCCACTGTTCCCCAGAATTGAGCGCTATACACATGCTCACTCACTCTGCCATGACACTTTGCAGGCAGCAGTGAGGTTGGGGTATTTTCTGCTGACTTACGCCATGCTTGTGACAAATTGGAGGATGGAGACAATATGGCAGGAAATGTTTCTGACTCAATAGATTAAATTTCAGACACCAGTCTCCTCTGGGCTCTTAGCTGCAGGCTCTGGCCTGTTTCCTAGGTTGCGATATTGGGCTGTAATGTTCTAATCCTGGCTCTTTCTTCTCCAGAGGAGGTGAATAGGCTTGTGTCACCTTCTCACGCCTCAGTTACAGTGAAAGGCTGAGAAAATACTATTCTCAGTCCTGATGGGGTGAAGAAGAGTTAATTAGAGCAGAATGACTTTTTCTCTTCTCTGGCTGCAGCTTAAGTGGGTCTGCATTTCTTTTCTGTGTCGTCTTGTCTCAATTCTGAACTTTCCGGGGGAGGAAAAACAGGATTGCTACTGCCTTTGTGATAGGTGTCATTGTCACACTAGCAGCAATCCTGAGCAATCTGGGGTTTGGTATTTGTGACATATAATTGACAAGAATAGCCCATTTAATCAGAACAGCTCCTACCTGGTGATTAAGGGAAATCTTGAATGAAAAATACAGCCAGATGGAAAAATACATTAAATCATTCTCTGCCTGCAAAACAAATGCATCTCTCCCTCTCCCTCTCTCCCTCCCTCTCTCTCTCTCTCTCTCTCTCTCTCTCTCTCTCTCTCTCTCTCTCTCTTTCTCTCTCTCTCCTCACACACACACACACACACACACACACACACACACACAATTATTAAGCTCCACAATCACACACATAGGAGCTGACTTCCTAAATTTCTACCTATCTTGTTAATTTTACCTTCATAGAACCTTAGGTTGGAGTGAGGAGAGGGCAAAGGTGCATAGTTGACTTGCTATAATAACACTGAAATTTCTGTGGCCATCTCATTTTACTCCCCCTTTTCTATACCTTGGCACGGCTCCATTGGCATCTCTAATACACTTGGGCAAAGCATAAGGTCACTTAACATGTAGTTGAAATTCTGAATTCATAGAGTTTAATTGTTGGGGCACTGGCGAATTTATAGGAGGCGAATTGATAGGGTAGGAAAGCACTTGCAATAGGTCCTTTGCATTCAGAGCTTAACACCAGGAGCTTCAAAGAGGGCAGAATGTTTCATAATGGAAAGAATTAGATTTAAATCGAGATTCTTGGCTCTTCCTCACTTTATGTCTCTGAACCTCTGTTTTATCTGTAAATTGTAGGATTATTGCACATATGAAAGGAGATGATATATAGAAAAGAGCCTATTGACATTTTGGTCGCAAAATAACTATTAAAATTATTTTTTGACAAAGTGGGGAGGAGGTGGTGGTGGAAGAATAAACCAGTATTTATTGAACGTCTACATGATCAGTTGAAAATAAAGGCCAGGGTAACAAAGATTATGTATAGTTTTGGGGGGGAAAATCTTGTCCATTCCCTGTACTAGACGATAAGATCACCTATGGCATTCAGTGAATTGAAGGAATCAGTACTGGCAAAATGATTCTCTACTGGTTACGTAAGCATGGAAACACCGTAATGTTATTGTGATTAAATTTTCAACATCAGTCATTATGAATGGGATTCTGTCCATATCCTGCTCCCAGACAAGTTTGTTGCCTTGATTAATGTGCCTATATGATTCAACCAAGTTTTCTAAAATCAAATATCCTTAAAAGCTTAACAGTATAATTCCCTTAGTGGTTTTGTCGTAGTTCTATGATTTACTTTATTTAATTTACATTAGTAGCCCTTTTACCACAATGTCTACATTCTTGGGGCAGTTTATCTGATTTATCTTTATTTAACCAGAGTTTTTCCTCAGGTAATTGTCAAGAAAAAGCTAATAGTTGCTTTAGTCTCTGTGTTCTTGCTTGCAGAAGACATTCTGTGGCCTTTATTCTGCAGGGCAACTTGACTAGGTATCATCTATCTGGATGACCCTTGACTTCACATAGAACTTGGTAGATATTGTCTTACTGTCTTCTGGCATTGGAGAATTCTGGTATGCACAAAATCTTTCCTCTTACACATTGTCTGCATAAAACTTAAATGCATTAATATTTTTTATTAATGTGTAAAATCAGTGACTCGACCAGAGTATGCTTTGATTTGAGTCTCCATGTCAATTTTCTATATCAATTTTTTTGTGAAACAAGATGTTCTATATTCTGCAGAGTAAGTTCTTTCTTCTGAGAAATTTTCTGGTAAATTTATAAATATATGTATATACATATATATGTATATATATTTATTAGGATCTCTTACTGGATTGTCTTTGCCTAATGCACACACATACAAACTCACCCAAAATCTGTTCTCTAATTGCTTTATTATTTATCTTTTTTCCTGCATTCTCTGTAATTATTTCGGGTACTTTCTCTTTCTCAGTAATTAGATTTTAACCCATAACTAGTCTGTTTTGTGACTATTATTGTTCATTAGTTCTGTAATGGTATTGCTTTGATCCTCAGTTAGCTGTATTATCACAGTAATCTCACTTGTCATCTCAATGTGGTGTTTTATTTTTTTGTCTCTGAGACCTTATTTTACTGAAATCGTATTGTTATTAAACTCTTCCATAGCATGACGTACACACAGGGAATGTTCTTCCTTTCATTGGAATATTCAATCCTAATTTCATGTCTTAAGTTGGATTCTTCAGCAGCAGCCCATGAGAGGGAGGATTCCTGGGTTTGTAATTCATTAAAGCAGGAAGTACTCCTGGGGAAATCCCAGGGGAATGAAGAGTGTGAAGGTTAGAAACTTCACAAAGATGTGTCTTAGGCAAAACCTTGTAGAGAGTGTATTCAGCCTATTGATGCAGTTAGGTTCTAGAATGTACATTACAGCTCAGTTCCCTGAAACCAACTCAAGAAGAACTTTCATACTCTTTTCACCCATCAGCCATTGGCTAAGCCCAAACTGATTGGGGTAGAGGGAGAGAGATCAATACATTCTGGGGCGCTTCCATGTCTGCTGGACTAGAGGCAAATTGGACCCCAGTAGCTCAAAGGGCAGACCCCTGAGAAAAAGCCTTAGATGGTGGTTGTTAGAAACAAAGTTACATCAAAGCAAAGGACACCAAAAAATGTGTAAGAAAGGATTTGGCGTGATCTTAGTGGAGCACTAACACTCTGTGCTACACTTGCTATATTCCTTCTGTGTATTATTTTTAGTAGGTTTCCTAGCTGCCATGCAGTTCCTTTTCATAGTGCTTATTGGTCATGCTTAACATGTGTAATCTCTGTACAGATCCTTCATTTAGTCTTATGTAAGGTAGATGAAATTTCTTTTATTTTCTTCCTACTGTGTTTGGATCTTGTTTTTCTTTATCTCCCAAGTATATTTTGGGTAGAAGGGAAGAGCTCCATTGCTCATGGATAGACCTTTCTGTGGATGGACTGGATTCTGCTGTTTCTTCAAAGATTGAATAAGAGGTCCTATCTCTGGACTCAGTCCACCAACTTGGAGAATATATTGTATTTTTTATCAGAATATGCTTGAACTTTGACTCAATCCTACAATTCGTTTTGGAACCCTGAAAAATGTCAGGTTTTCTCACCTGTGGTGAATTTTTGATTATGGTATGTATGAACTCCTATTCTGGAATATTTTGCAACTGTTCTTTCGGATTTGTCAATCTACTTTTGTCCAGATTTGGAATTTATTCATCAGAATACTCTGGATCTTGCTGATCTGCTACCTTTCCGCAAAATAGAGTTTATAGGAGCACCACAGAACTACACTGTAATGTTTTTTTCCCTCTTTGGCTACTACTTTTCAAAGCATATAACAGAAATTGTTTTTATTATAGAAATTATTACTATTTTATCCATATAGGTGCTGCTATACAATTTCTTCTGTTCATTTGTTCATTTAGGGAGAGAGATACTGTGATCTAGCTTTATTCTTCCGTGACAATTGTGATTTTTTTCTGAGTCAGTTTTCCTGTTTGTTTTGATAAAGTAGAATAAAATCCTTCCTGTCAAATTTCCTTCATATGTTTACATCTTTGCCCGTGCCTTACACATGTTGAAAATCATACATAATGGTCTTCTTTGCATCAATCAACTTTGTAAACTGTCTATAACACCTGGAGTTGTAAAAAAAAACCTAATTTAGACATTAATCAGTTTCTTAAAGTGTCTAGTCTCCAGAGGAAGTAATTTTCAAAGATGCCTTAATTTTAATTAAACATAATTCTAGTCATAGATTTTCAGTGGTTCTACCCCAAGAAAGCAAAAGAGAATGGTAATCAGCTCTTTACCCTCTCCCTGTGAATATTTCATGTTGTTTACTTCAGAATATCAGCCACAGCTCTGCCTTCGTTCAAATATCACTTAAATTGAATCTGTGTTGCATTTGTGGTGTGGACTTTCATCTCTCTAGATAATGTCCGGGCTGCTAACTATGCTATGTGGGTGATTTGGGTAATGGCAGAGAGGATGAGGAACTAAAACAGGGCTCTGAAATATTTTCCGTGAGGAAAAGGAGACCAGCCTAGCTAGTCATCTGTGAACTCTGAATAGGATGCCAAATTCTCCATTGCCTATTTCTTCAGTGCTAGAAGGCATCATGTGATCAGTGAAGTTTCTCAAGATGACATTTCCTGATTGGTGTCCATCCTCACTGTCACACTCCTCTGGGATCACAGCTACTCTAAGCAGAGGCTTCATCATGGTAACAATGTGGAGAAGGTCTTGTTCTTTTGGACTGCTGTGAGAGGAAGGCCACTTACTAAAATTTGTGGTTGTTTGAGATGTTGAAAAAGCAAGGAAAACACTAGTTTTTATCTATAGATCATTCGATTCCTGTACTTGTCAAACGATTTTCCAAGTAAATTCTTTTGTCCCTATTTACCACTAATTAGTCAGCCTCAATTCTAAGGGAAAAGAAGGGCTGGGAGAAATTGGATCACTGCAAAACAAAACCAGCTAAGGAGTCAATAAAGATTTCTGCTGTAGAATTTTTTTTTCAGACAAAATATGTAAAAAGTTACTTGGTGGGATATGTCTTTCCATTTCAGGTCAAATTCTGTTTAGATCATTAGTAGCTGAACAGTTTGGGGGCATGTGTTGGTAGTTTCTCTGTTTGTTTCTAGTGCACAGATGTGAATGATTCATTTCTGTCAGCTTACCCATTCTCAGAAAACTAGATTTGTCATTCTGTTGTTGGGGTCATAAAGTCACCCAGTCGTCAGCTGCTGACTGCCTATCTGCTTTGACAAGGAAGGAAATTGAGGGTGTTAGCAGAGGTCATTTAGGGTCACTCAGTGAGTGTACTGAAAAGAAACCACAAGAAGTGCTTTGGCAGATTTGAATTTAGGGGAAGATAAGACCAAGTAGAAAAACAGTAAAGTTTGCTTATCGGGTGCTTTTTTATGAAAAGGATTGCACTGTATCATTTCCTCTGTAGAGCCGTAAACGTGTTTTTTTCTTGCCTTTCACATCAGTCATAGCATAAAATATGAAGTAATCAGATGATCAAAATGGCCTTTATAGTTTTCCAAGATGTGTAACTATACTCCTAATTACCAGGGTGCACATGTGTATGTGTGTGTTTTATTCTGAGCCGAATGAAATTACCTTTGTTGTAAGTCAAAAATAGTCAAATATTGGTGATTTGCTGTGATTTAATCTAACATACAGTAGATGATTCAAATGTTCACAGTTTGGGATATTCTTCATGGGTAATCCAACAAATCATTACTTGTAGTGATTTTCAAAATCTTACTAATGCAAAATTTAAATCACATGTACTGCAAGGCAAGTATACGTGAGAGAATCCTTAATTAATGAATGGCATAGTCATCAGTGCCAATTAGATTTCATAAAAAAAATTGTTTTATGTGAAAAAAACACATTTTTTCCAGCTATTGCTGGAGATACATGGAAAAAAGGGAAGTAAGTGGGAGTTCTGAGTTGGACAATAGATTTTGTTGGTAAAGAATAAAGCATCAGAACCTATGATACTTCAATATATGATGTGACTAATTCACCCTCTATACTCTATGTGGAACTAAGAGGATTTCTCTCCTGAAATTGTTTCAGCCAGTGCTCCAACAAGTAAAGTGTTCTTCAAGAGAGAGGTAAAAAGTACTGAACGCTTAAAAAATGGCCTTGGTTTTGCTCTCCAGTATTGAGTCTCTCCTCTTTTGTATAACAGTACAGTTGACCCTTGAACAACAAGGGTTTGAACTGTGGACTTCGCTTACATGTGGATTTTTTTCAATGGTAAATACTGTAGTACTGCACCATGGTTAGATACAGAAACTCCAACACGGAGGAACTGCATATATGGGTGGCCAGCTGTAAGTTGAGCATGGAACTTTGTGCTGAGGGTATGTGCCCCTAACTCCCACGTTGTTCAAGGGTCAACTGTACTCCGGATTTCCTTTAGAATTTACCCTCTCCTCAGTTCTCACTTGTCCTCAGCCATGTGATTTACATGGGATTCATTCTACATCTAGCTTCCAGTGGGTCCAGATTGGCCTAAACAAATCAGTATACGGCATTCACTTAAAAAGTGGGTCATGGGTAGGCACATAATGTGATCCAATCCAATCATAATGAACCTCAGTAGTTTTGCTGAGAATATCACCTGGGTCAAAGATTTTTCTCTTCTCCACTGGTCTGAATACTCTTTGAGAATGCATGGTTTAGAATTCTTGCAGCCATTTTTGGCACCATGAGGAGAGCTAGCTTGAGAACAAAGCTTGAGGGAGGAGGAAGACAGAAAGAGAGACTTGTGTGACCACAGAGCTGAAACCCGGACGATGTCTTGAATTTCTTGATCAAACTCTGTCAAAGTCAGCCATATGTTGGATATTTCTGTTCACTGAACCAATCAATAGGCTATGTTGTTAAGATACCTTTTTATTCAGGTTTATTTCTCACCATAAATCACAAGCACCCTAACCAATATAGATGGCTAATTTGAGGTTTGAATATATGCATAGGAAACATGTGATTCTCGGTAGAAATGTGATTTGAGAGAAAACCAGGCAGCCATTCAAACATGTTTATGATGCAACTGTTAGAGGAAACACTAAAGCGTCTGCTTGAACAGATCTTCACCATGAGTAAAATTTGGATGAATAATTAAAATGTGTGTAACATTAAGCATTTTTTCCTGAGCATAAAATTATGCATCCGTATGAAAAAATTAAAATCGGCAAGTTTAAGGCAGAACGCAGCAGTCACCTATAATTCCACCACCCAGAGGGAAACGTTGTCATTACTTTAGCATATTTGCTTCCTTTCTTACTTCTATTTTTCATGTAGTAGAGATCACACTGTATATACAATTTTTATACTGCTTTTTTCATTCAACACCAAATAATAAGCATTTTCCTACATCATTAACAGTTTTTCATGAAGAACATGTTTTTCTTCCCCAAGAAGTTACAGTTTATTTGGGGATGTGATACAAATACACACAATACAATGAATGGTGTAGGAAAAAAAATGTAACACAATCAATTTGTATTATGACTCTGCTCTATTTGTATTAGGACTATGACAATTTGTGTATGACTAAGCTGAAACTATGATTGCATTATTCAAATGATCAATTTAAAATATTCAAATTTTCTGATTTTCTAAAAATGTAGAAAATTGGGAAATTTGTCATAGCAAAGGTGGAATTTATATGGGAACAGAGTATAGCTTAGGAGTAGAGAATGAATTAGACGGTCTAGATCAAGAGAATTGCATTTAATATATATTCTCATCCAGATAGGGCATGATCTATGTATAAGGAACAAAGGCTAGGATAGAGATTTAGTATGGGTAGTCAGAAATAACAGTGGATATACAAAGTGTTTTGATATTTGAAGGATCTTGTAAATCAGGCAGAAGGTCGGTATTTCTGTAGAATAACGAGGTACATTAAACATTTGGAGAAATCTAGGAGTTATTTAAGAGGCATAGCCAGGACTATGCCATCTTATGTGGCATGTTGTTTTAACTAATAACTGTAGATAAGGAAGGGACGAAATGACATGAATAATACCCTTTCAAAAGGATACAGTACAAACCATGTTTTTTTCCCCTCTAGATTTTGCTAGAGAATTTGCAATCAAGCATTCTGGCTGAATTATGGTGCTTTCTTAAAACTGCATTTTGCTTATATGCTTAAATTTTTTATTTTCCTCACTGTAAACCTATGATACAGATATTGTCATGGCTGTTATCTTTATTCTACTTAAAAAAATTTTGTTTCCTTCTGTAATTGAAGTATAGTGAGTTTACAACGTTTCCTCAATTTTTGGTATACAGCATAATGTTTCAGTCATACATATACATACATATATTCCTTTTCATGTTCTTTTTCATTATAGGTTACTACAAGATATTGAATATAGTTCCTTGTGCTATACTGTAGAAATTTGTTGTTTATCTATTTTATATATAATAATTGGTATCTGCAAATCTCAAACTCCCAGTTTATCCCTTCCCACCCTCTTCCCCGCCTGGTAACCATACATTTGTTTTCTGTATCTATGAGTCTGTCTTTGTTTTGTAAATAAGTTCATTTGTGTCATTTTTTAAGATTCCACATATAAGTGATACATGGTAGTTTTCTTTCTCTTTCTGGCTTATTTCACTAGTTTGACAATCTCCAGGTCCATCTGTGTTGCTGCAAATGGTTTTGTTTTATTTTTTTATGGCTGAGTAGTATTCTATTGTTTGTGTGTATGTGTGTATGTAAATATGTATACATACACATACATACATACACACCACAACTTCTTTTTCCGGTCGTCTGTCACTGGACATTTAGGTTGTTTATCTTTATTTTATAAAAGAAGAAACAAAGACTTACACAAGTTACAGGGACAGAAATACAGCTCAAACTAGATTAAGCTTATTTAATATAAATATAAATATGGATATGAATGCAAATATAGTTTGAGCCAGATTACTGACCTCTGCAATCAAATAACAGTGATGTAGTTTGGATTCCCACACAGGTCTTTTTCCAGTTAGTACCATGTTCTACCATAATTTCGTGTGTTGCTATTGTTAATGTTAGGCTCCTGAGTCTTTGACTATGGTAGTCAAGGAATTATTCTTTTTATATTATAACTTCCCTGTTTTTGAGTCATAAATATTCATCCATTGTTTATATATAGTCCAGGTGTTTATTATAAGGTTTATATATGATAGTACAATTGAGCCTTTGTAGTGTCTGAGTCTTTGACTACCTGAAAGACTCTGTTCCTCTATAGGTGAAAGACAATTAAAAAAAAAAAGGCAATTATGCTTAGTATATAATTCTTAGTTCACAATATTTCCCCTCATGATCCTGTTGATTTCGCTTCATTCATTGCCTTTTGAAGTATAGTGTGTTATGCCTGAGATGTTTAAAGCTAGCTTAAATTTTTTAGCTTTATAGATAACCAGTATATTTTATAATGTGCATACTTGTAGGATTTTTTTTTTCATTCTCTAATGCAAATTTGTTTTGGGTAGGTTATGTCTCAGTTCAGGCCTCTTTTCATTGCCTTTTTTTAAAAAACACAGAAAATTTTTCTTCATTCATGACTTTGATTACTGTTTCTGATGTCTTTATCAGTAACCTCCATAATTAGTTGGGTTGGATTTCTATGTTCTTTACTTATCATTTTAATCTTGTCTTGTTTTCATGCTTGCCTATAACATTTTACTTGTGGGGACTAACTAAGTGTTTTCTGGGAGTCTCTGTAGACAGAAAAATAGTAATGATGTGAGGATGGAGAGAAAATGCACTCTGGTTGCTTCCAAAAGATAATATGTACTAGGTCGTCAGCCCTTGAGTTACTGAATCATGGGACAGACTGTGAGGAAAGAATGAAGTTATGATTTGCTTCTCAATTTCAAGTGAGATATGTTTCCAGTGGATGGGACAGATGGGCTTGGATTTGCATTTCCTGTACTGTGCAGGAATCTCAGACGAGTATATGAGCTGATCTTCCTCATCACTTTTGGTTCAGATTTGTAGATTCAGGTTAGTTCTCAGTTAATACTACAAAATAAGAGAGTTGATTTCAGTGGCCAAATGTATTTTCACAGCTTTAGAAATGATTATGGCCGTGTTGTTATGGGATCATAAAGAATCTCAAGCTTTACTTTGTACCATTTTCAAAGGGAAATTATAAAAGGTAAATTCACCAGTTTGGAATATGTGACAGTCTCTAGGGATATCAGGGCTCCCCTATCCACTATATTTGTGTTTATTTGAATCTATGTACTTTGCATATTTGAGATAATAGTACTTACTGAATGCTTGCTATGTATTGTGAATTTTGTAAGTACTTTAAATATAGTAAGTCATTTAATCCTCATTAAAACTCCATGAGAAAGGTACTGTAATTTGTCCCCATTTTATAGATAAGGAAAACAAGTCTCAGGGATGTTGTGACATATCTAAGTGGAAGTATGAGCACAAGGGAGTGTTGTAGCCTGGATAGAAACACAGGCAAATCTGGCTCCAGACACCGTGCACTCGCCCACGGTGCAATTCTGTCCCACTTGTGTATGTCCTATACACATAGTGTCTGCTTGTCTGCCTGCTTATTGATTGATTGGGGGGGTGTTTATGTATGTATGTAAAGCGAATGTGAAATGAATATCAAAGACAGCCTCCATTTCAGGAGCACATCAAGTTTAATAGGTGAGACCCAGGTCTCTTCAGTTGCTCAGGCTGCTGCTCTCTGAACCCTCGTTTTCCTGTCATCTCATCTACGAGTCAGGATTTCACCTGAGACTCAGCGGTGCTCATGCTTCCACTGGTCACAAGTATGAAGATGTATTTGGATCTTGAAGTAAGAGTGTGTTTGAATTTTTTACTTGTGGCACTTGGGTTGCCCTTGTACTTCGTCTGTGGATTGACTTCCAAATTGTGGACATACTTCATATGTTACAGTCATTCTAAAAAATCACTACCTGCTTAATTGTTGAACAAACAGCACTTGCCTTGTTCTCGCATTTAGTTGCCATTCCCTCATCTGACCCAGTGGGTCAGCTTACACTCTGGCCTACCCTACAACCCGAGTAATAACGCTAACCTGGGAGAGTTGTTGCGGGATTTATATGTGAGAATATATGCAGAGTATGTAACATAGTAACTGGCACCTCTGAAGGAGTAAGGTAAGAAAACACGTTGCCGATTGCTGTCATGGGTAGAATTGTGTCCTCCTGAAAGAGGTTGACGCTCTGTAACATTCAGTACCTGCAGGTGTGACCTTAGAACTAGGATATTTGCAGATGATCAAGTGAAGATAAGGCCAGCAGAGTGTGCACTAATCCAATGTGACTGTGTCTAACTAAAAAAAAAAAAAAATCAAATTTGGACATAGAGACAGACATGCACGCAGGGAGAAGGCTGTGTGAGCCTGAAGATAGATTGGGGTAATACAGCCACAAGCCAAGCAACACCGAATATTGTTATCAAACCACCAGAAGCTGCGAGAAAGGTCCGGAACAGATCCTTTCATACATCCCTCAGAAGGAAACAACTCTGCCAACACCTTCACCTCAGGCTTCTAGCCTCCAGGACCGGTAGATAAAAATTTTTGGTTGTTTAAGGCACCCCGTTTGTGATGTTTTGTTACAGCAGTTCAGCAGACTAATAGTTACCTAAACTTCTCACATTCATGATTGACTCTGACACTACTTACATGTAGAGAGAGTAATAAAAAATCACTGTGAAGATCTACGACTATAACTCAATCCTCTGGAATACATCGTAAATCACAATGGTGAAAGTTCAGTGGTTTCATATGCTCCTTATTTGTGGAAGTAAATAGATACAGAGATTTGTTTATAATAAGCCTTACTCAGGCCTATTGCTCTCTCACACTTTTGTAGAAAGGAAGTTCGAATAATTGGGAAAGAATTGAAATGGGACAGTTCTATAATCTGAAGTCATTTTTTCCAGGCTCTGTCTAGTGGTCAAAGTGCCTCTCTGTCAGTCAAGGCTGGAAGAGTGGCTGGGATGCTTATACGAGTGCAGGCATTCTCAAGTATTTTCTTGTCTATCAAACTGTTTGAAACTTTCTCATTTTTTTCTTCTCATGTCTTTTTTTCCTTGCTTCTCCACCTCCTAAGTAGGAAGGAAGCCTTCTGCAAATCATTCAGGATGTGTAATCCAACCACACCCCCAGGATTGGATTGAACTACCCTTACTAGAATGGAGGGCCAGGGAAGCTCACTTTAGGCCAATGAGTGACATCTTTTTGGCTTGATTTTGTAATAGTTTCTACATTTTTTCAATCTGTGGCCTTGATATTTGATTTGGCTTGAGTTTGAAAATTGACCCTCCTTCTCCAGGAACTCTGGCTTTGGTTCCGGACTACCCTTTGCAACAAACGATGATACTGAATGTCAACTTTGTCATCTTCACTATCTTCATCACAGTTATTCTAAACCTGACAATGAGTTTCCTATATTAAAACCTCGAAAAGATACCCACTTCGTAAATGATAATGTCTAAGCACTTTCAAATAATAGTGTACCAGACTTTTTATAATCTGGTCTCTGCCTGGCTTCCCAGTTGTGTATCTTGTCTCAGATTCTATAATATGCATTCTCCCTGGAAGTGCAAATAATGGATAACACTTGAGATTCCCCTCAGTAGCCATTCAGTACATGTTGGTTGGATTTATTAAAAAAGTAAAAGAGATTGGGCTGTGGCATGCAGTGGGGAGGCCTGGGCTCCAGGCATGGTGAGTGCTGTGACGTGGGGGCAGGACACTAATGAGGGATGCGGAGACCTGCAGAGACACCTTGCTTATTCTGCAGCTCTGCATTGCTGAGAACACTCTTCTAGTGCCTGTGAAGGGAAGTTCGCATCTGAGAAGGAGACTGACTAGGGCATATTGTTTTTGAAGATCTATTATTTGAATCCTGCCGTGTCAGTGAATAAATGGACATTTGGCTAATCTATGCACACCTTCCTTTCCCACATCCGGCCCTGAAACATTACAGTGTCCTGCTAAAGCCTTAGACAATAGGATTTGTGCATCTGCAAAGTTAGAATCAAAGACTAATCCATACTTGGTTATTCTGAGTGAACTAAAACACAGTAATTCATTTTCATTATAGATCGGGCATGCTGAGGAGAGGAACTGATCCATTACTGAAATCTGCTGTCTGTTCTCCATTAAGCTGCCTGCAGCAGGGGTCAGTCTGACCCCTCTATGGGAGAGCTGGGGCCTGGGGCCTGGGGCCGGCGATCATCCCAAGGAGTGTGAACTTGGCCAGGGTAGTTTGCCTTGTATTTTTGGCAGCTGAAAGTGCACTTTAACTAAATGGCTTCTGTCAAAACCTTCTCTGGCATTGGCCTCTTGTGGTAAATGTGTGGTCTGATGACTGAGGAGGCTGCAGGAGAGCCTGGCAGGTGTGGAAAGTCTTTGCCTTTGGAGGACACAGAAACCAAGATTTAGATCCAAGGTGGTCTTCCTTGTAAATGGAGCTCTAGGGGCTAAAAGAGATTCTGGTAGGAGGACAAGGGCAGTGTCCTCTGCTGCTCCTATTATTCTAAAATGCTTGGAAAGATATTTTAGCAGAGTTAATGCAAGAGTTTAGTCTTCATTTCTTTCCAGAATGTCATCCTCTGTTCAGCCTTGAAGTTTGTTTGTTTGTTTGTTTGAATTAGTCCACTCAGCCCTCATGAACTCAGATTGCACTACAACTCGCAGCGTTTTGTTCCCTTGCCTGGCCAGTGTTCTTCTGTCGAGTGTGCGTTTCCCTGTGATGTCATCTGTGTGATGTGCACACGTATGTTCATCTTTGTTCTCCAGTAACCGTGCAGGCTTCTACCATGCAGAGCATTGGGGTGTTTGCCTTTCTTTTGCCAGCCCCCTGTGCTTTTGGTCTCTATCAGCCAGAGCTCGGTATGTCACTCCCTTTTCCCACCAGACTGTGTTGGAAAAGCTAATGCAGAAAAGCGTTCTGGAAATTGTATCACTGAGACAAACCGGAACAAAAGAAAGGGGGATAATGAGTCCTGAGTTGCAATGCTGGGTATGCCACATTCTTCCAAAATGACCTCGGGCAAGTCTGTTCTAGCTCTGCCTGTCAGGTTCCTAATAAGAGAAATGAGAGGCTCAGGCAGCCCGATCTCTAGGGCCCTTTCCAGTTCAATCTTCTGGAATCTATCATGACTGCTCTTCATTACAGGATATATGGGATTGAGCTTGGGAAGAAATCTTCTATAATAAATCAGGTTTTTACCTTTGAATAGCTTAGTTTAGCTACTTCTATAAATGAAGTATAATTCTGGACCCCTTACATGCATCATCACATTTAATCCTCAAAACAGCAGTATGGGGCACTATTCGTTTCTCTATTTTCAGAGAGGAGTTTAAGTAACTTGCCCACTGTTGCGTGGCTAGAAAATTCTAGAACCAGAACACAAATCCTTGTCTATCTGACTCCAAAGCCCATGTTTTTATCCACTGAATTATATCACCTTACTCTACTAAGTTTCCTCCAGTTGAGGATATAGGACAGACTCAGACATACAAACATTCATGCAGTTACATATATAAAGGTGAAGAAATAGCAGGAGGCCCAGTGTGAACCTGATGGGTTATGGTTATGTGTGAGGGTGAACTTTGACCTCTTTCCCAGTTGCTGACTTGTAATCTAGGCCTGCACAGCTGTGAAGTGAAAGCTGTCCCAGCACTTGAAAGTAGCTGGGAAAAGATGCTGGGCAGCATGGGAAATGAGATTCAGTGGAGGGCACGAGGGCGGCACTGCAGGAAACCCTGCATCTGTGTAAGGACAAAAGATACAAGTAGCATGAGAACAGTCAGAAGAGAATGACAAGAGGGACAATGGAAACGAATCTGGCACAGTTTCCTCCTGCTCCCTGCCCACATTGGCTCTGTATATTCCTTCACTATTCATGTGTTCAAGCCCTGAGCTCCAATTCTGCCCTAACCTAAATAGGAATTTCCAATCTTCTTCATCAGCTGTTGATGAGATACAAGTGGTATATGAACCATGAAAAATGCCCGTGTCTGATCTCTGGGGCTCAAATGGAGGCAGTTTATAAAGGAGAAGAGCCTGACTGTTTCTGACTTAACATTGTCCTTTGAGATGTGTGAGGAGTTGCCCAGCACTTAGTCAAAGCTAGGCCCCATTCGAGCACTGATGACATAGCCTACAGAGTCACTCTCCCCACATTCCTCAGATCACTGTCCGGAAGACTAGATCTTTTACTAGCCTATTCATTTTTTTTTTTTTTCCAGAGAGAGAAAATCCCAGTAGCCTCTACGGTTTGAGAAGAAAAAGGGGCTGGGAGCCTGGGATGTGGTGCAGAAGGAGAGAAATCCCATGGTCCACTTAAGCTCTACTTTAAGACAGGCATTTCATGAAGTTGAATTGTACTTAGTTGAAGGAGCTCCTGGGGTAAAAGGCAACGACCTGGGTAAGATCCGATGTCCTGTCTTTGCTCTGGGTGCTGTGAGGGCAGTGCCTAGGGATGCCGTGAGTGGATTTGGAAGGCATTCTTGCAGCCAGTTAGAATGAGGAAGGGGCTAAAATCTGTTCTGTGTAGAAGTGTTGACCAAGAGGCTGTTTCTCTGGATGGCTGGAGTGCAGCCATTGTGTGAAGCTTAGCCATTAAGTCTTCACTTCACATGGCTTTGGGTCTTCGGTGTCTTATTCGGCAACTCTCTCAACATTTTCTGAGGTCATTTGTCTCACTTGGAAGGGCCAGTTGAACGGAGCTGTTAAGAGGGTAGAGTAAGGCAGGCAGAAGCTTTCAGAGAAAAGAACGAGCAGAGAGCCTTGGCAGAGGCTCCCTGGTTCCCGATAGGACTGAGCAGGAGAGAGGGCAAGAAGTGTTCTCAAAAATTAATGGCATTGAAATGAAGAGTCTTTTTGAGAACCCCAAAGTGAGGGATAGAAAATTATTTGCAGTAGACGGAAGGCTTATTATCTTCCGCACCTCCTCTTGTGAATAATGTTACCTCTCAACTGCTTCCATGTGTGGTGTTCACTTTATGGATTAGCTGCTGCCAATTTAGAATGCCCCAGATCCAGCATTCGGAGTCTTATAACCCCATGATTCTCATTAGCAAATGTACTAATTTTATTATTAATCCAAGCAAAATCCCAGAAGGTAAAGCTGCAGCAAAGGAAAAAAAAAATCTGTATAAATATCATACATCCCAGAGCCAGATGTGAATGTGTTTATACAATTTCCCCTTTTAGAAATTTTGTGACTTTCCTCCAAAACCATGAAAAATCAAGGGTTGTTTGGCATGCAAGATGGGCCTATTCAGATAAAGAAGAAAGCACTGAACTGCATTGCAAATAGCTGAGGCTTTGACTAATGTGATGCTTTTTGATGCAAACAAGGTATGCTGTCAGATTAGTCTCTGCAGAGCATTGAAGGATTCCCAATTATTACAGCTGTATGCTAGGAAGCTCTTTATTTTCCCTTTGGGACACAAGGCAAAAAAGACTTTCCAGGTACCTTTAAGGGGGGAAAATGTGGTTTTGACCTTGTGATCCTGCAAGAGACCTGAGAAATGTGTCTGGGAAAGTACAATTTTAGGTTATATTCTAAAAGTGATTGTACGACACTGAGCCTCTAGGCGCCACCTAGTTGAAGCTAAAATGTGGAATTTGGTCTGTGTTTTATTTCTGCCAGTGGAGGGTAGTGGAGGCGAGGTGGAGACCTGCAGTGTTTCTCTGCCTCATTAGTGAAGGGTGCTACTTGTATGACCTCCGGATCTGTTGGCGATCCCTGACAGTCTAAAATAATCACTTTCCAGGAAATCCCAGAGGCAAGGTAGAGTCGTTTCCAGGCCAGGCCAGAGTTAAATCCAGGGATCACAGGCACCACTCGTAAATGTCAAGTGGGATTCACAACTCCTGGCTTTTCCCTAGATTTAGAACTGGACTTGGGCCAAGATCACATCATCCTGTGATTTGCCTTTTCTGGACTTTATGCTGCTTTATAAAAATTTGTTTTTTATATAATCTCCTGGGTGCTCACGAGAATTCAGAGAATGAATGGTGATCATGAACATTTGGGGTTTGCCTGACAGTTTTCAAATCATTTTACTCTGCACTTCTTCCTTGTTTAGTATTTATCAGGAACTGACCATGTGCTAGGTACCAAGCTTTCACATATATTGGATAATTTAATCATCTTGTCACTCTGGTCCTGTCGATCTGAATAGCCTCATTTTACAGATGAATTTCTGACACTTAAACATTTAAATAACTCGCCTAAGGCTTGTAAATTGTGGAATCTGGATTTCCATCTACAGGTGCTTGATTCCAAGTGGTGTGCTAGTTCCTGTACATGCCGTGCTGATTTCTGTGGTGGGTGGGTATGAGTTGGAAGAGTGCAGAGAGACATACCCAAACACACATATGATGTTTTCTACTGTCTTAACCTGCTCACCTCATTTGTAGTGTTTTTACATGAGTCAGCTTTTGAAGAGCTGGGTTCACTGATTTCTGCACCTTTAGTATTGTATTTCATTGTCAAGATGAAATACAGGAAATACTTAAGCCAGTCATGGGAAATGATTTCATCCCATTCCAACATGCAATTATTAGCAATAACTACTTGGAACACTTCGGAGAAGACTTCTGTGGTGCTGTGATCAATTACTGATGGCTGTCATGGGCCTTGGAGGAGAGAACACATGCACTGTCTATTTGCTGTCCCTAACAAGCGATCCCGAACTCTGCTCCTGGTGAGAGGAGGATTAAGTTTATGTTGGCATTATATACTTAGAGCCTTTCACAGGCTTCCTCCTGGTTTTGACCAACGAATCCTCATGTAGTTCACCAAGTTAATGCTTACTGCTGCCCTCACCACCTACCCTCACTACACACCCTTGTTCTCAGAAGGCTATTCCTTTATTTAACTTCTAAAGGGTGGTTTATACTTGAGTTACATTTCATGGCTTCCTGTTCCTTTACACTGAATGAGATTTGGCTAAAACATTGAACTTGGAAACTGCCCATCTAGAAACTGCATCTCTATCAAGGGCACCATTAACAAGAATATCAAGGTACCCAATACGTGTTCGTGCAACATCAACAAAGAAGACTACCACTTGGAAATTTCACTCTTTTTGAAAGATTTTTTTATTTATTTGTGAGGGGTGTGATTAGCTTTATTTTCTAATGGAGGCACTGGGGATTGAACCCAGGATCTTGTGTATGTTTTAAGCACGTGCTCTACCGCTGAGCTATACCCTCCCCCTTCACTCTATTTTGAATATGACATACTTCTATTTTTCTGTATCACACTGGTGAAAATTCCCTTGCCTTGGAAATAACATGCCTTGATTCACAGTCTTAATTTCTGTTGTCATCTTAGCCTCCTTCATCTTCCTATCTTCCCCTAGTGGGCAGGTACAATGCCAGATCGTATCCTCTCTGGATCCAATTCCTGCTGGATCTTGGTGTATCAACATTTCTGTATCACAGGGAGTTCAATTCCAAATATGTCAAAATATACTGTGGAAATGACTAAGATTCACTATTCATGTTATTCTTGGTCTGTATAGCCTTGGGACTTCGAAAATTCTAGACCAAACACTGCCAAACAACAAAACTGTGAAATTGGGCCCAACCTCAGATAATTCTTATGTCAGTGAAGACATGTTAAAATCAGGCTCCAGAACTCATCCTGGGTATTTAAAAACTAATTTCAAAAATCAATTTAATAAATGAACATAATATTAAAGTCTAATGATACTAAAATATGAATTACCAAAAATAGTACCCCTTCCTGGCCTCTCTTTTCTACTCTATGAAATGGGAATTAGACCTACCTCATAGGGCTCTTGAGCCAAAATATTAGCATAGTATTTGGTCTATCTATTCAGTATTAAATGTTATTTATCAATCTATCTAACTATTGATATCATTAACAATAAGCTATGCACCGTAGCCAAGACTAGAGTGTCAGATAATTTGTTGCTATGTTGAGCAGTCATCTCCAAGAATTTCATGTTTTCTCCATCAGTAAATGGGAATGAAAAGCCCGAGATCACTGAGAAATTAACTGGCATGTTTATGTAACCAAATGGAGAAAAACTGGTTAAAAATTGAAAGTTTTCCACTTTCTCCCCATCCATATGTGTCCTGAAGAACCCTATTGGCAAATAGGAAGTTGTCAATTATAAGGCAAAGATTTGAGTGCTGGAGAGAGGTTTACCTAGCGCAGGGTCATTATGAATATAAAGGAAGAGAAACTTCCCTTTCCCTTTCTGAGAACCATTCTTCTTGCTGAACAGACACCAAATGCTTAGGAAGTCATCTGTGTTTGCAATTTGATTGTGCCTTCAGATTATCAGGTGATAAATTTGTTATAAGGAATGATAAAAATGGTAATTCTTCCCATCCACAGAAATGCGTAAAGCCAATTTCCTTGTTCAGGTTCCTGAGAAATAAACATGCCAACAGGGAAAGGCTATTTATCATGGCTGTCATAATTAGGTCCAATTGGGGAAGTCCGTTCCCTTTTGCAAATGACAAACTTCAAGTTCCAACTCAGCACCATTTTGCAGGACATGTCTAATAACCTCCAGTCATTTATCACTATTCCCAAATGCCAGGAGCATCAGAGGCAAGGCAGGTGTTCCTCATTCCAGTTCACTAACCTAAAACTATTGCCATCATTTTACTAGTATGAAGATACTCCCTGGCTTCTGATATCAGCACATTTTCAATGGAGTTTTTTAAATAAATTTTTTTTTAAGTTTAGGAAGTACTGTTCATCAAAATTATTAAGGTAGTTTTTTTCCCCCCTGACTTTTGACTTTGCAAGTAGGCACCCAGCTGCTAACTTGAGCCAGAGCAGGCCTACGTGTCAAATAGCCATTAGGAGACAAGGGGATCAAAGAAACCTCAGGTGTCTCCCATTCACTTCCTGCCAGCAGAGAGAAAGAAAGTGAACAATGCGTGGCTGGAGCGACTGCCTGCCAAAACCACTGGCTAACTGGCTGTGTGCACTGTCTGGACTTAGAGACCAAAGGTAGAGCTGAAAGTTCTGCTTAAAAGTCATAAAGACCATGCTAAACGTATTACCACTTTAATTAGCAGGAAGAATCAGGGATTGTGTGTGCAGTGGGAGAGTGTGTGCTTGGCGGTAGGATTCTGTTTTATGAGATACTCTCAACAACTGACAAATCCCATTTCTTTCACCTTTCAGGATCGAAAACCTTACTAAAATGATGTCTATTTCCTTCATAATCAGTGTAATTTAGTGACCTGTATATTTTAGATCAAGAAAGGCAGGGAAAGAGCATTGGAGTTGGCAGCAGCCAACCTGCCATGAACAAGCTGTGGGTGTCCTTAGGCTAGTTGCTCAATTTTTCTGGACTGTGAATTCTTCTTTTGTGAAATAGAGACGAATACTATTGCCCTTATGGGAAACTAAGAAGACAGTGCATGTGAGGTAAGTACTAGTACTTTCATATTAAAAAAAAAAAAAGAAAAAGAAAAGCTCAGAAATAATGAGTGACGTTCAGAAATGGTGATTGCCAGGTTTGCACAGCTCATTTATATTAGCATCAGACTGGGAACTCAGACACAGCTAGGTCCCACGCCAGTGTTCAGTCTTCTAGGGTACATTGATCACCTATTTTCCAAGGATTGGAATCCACTCAAACACCATTAATAGTTCAGTTGGGCAAAAGGATGCCATCTCCTTCGTACTGCCACCTTTCTGTCACTGCACTTAATTCACCGTATTGTAGTTGCCTTTTTGCATGTCAGGTTCCTTATTAAACTGCAGGCTCCTCAAGGACAGGGGCCATATCTTACGGATCTTTCTATCCCCAGAACCTAGTCCAGTGTTCAGAGACATAGGAAGTCCTCAGTTAAAGCCTGTTGTAAGAAAGGGAGGAGGAAGAGACAGAGGGAAGTGGTGGTGATTCAGAAGGCCTTCTTGACTCCTGCCTTGTTGTTTCTTCCTTTGTACAATACCTGGAAATAATGCTGACTCTTTGAACTTTCTGGGGGTTTGAGTTTTGGATAAATGGGAGTTTACAAGGATGCCTAACTAATCTGAACTTCTTGAATGCTTTAGTGATAAAGCAATCAGCCCAGCCAACTCTCAGGCCATGTATCAGCTAATCAATAGGAATATTCAGGCTACACCAAGATTTTCTAACTGCTGTCAAGGCTGACTATCAGTGATTGTTGAAAAATCACATGGAAGAGAAAAACCTTTCTTTTGTCCTGGGAATTAGCTCTGTGAACAGACCTTGGTTAGGAATTGGACGATTCAATTCTCAAATGATCTAATTACTATTAGAAAGACTATGTAAAATGAGGCAGCAGGGAGGAGGAAGGGGGAACCTGGGGACTTAATCATGCTCATCATTTCAGCCTTACGAACAGATTTTAAAATATGTTAGCCCTCCCCTCCCCCCAGCTTACTGGATTCTCTCTGAGGACTGCAGGACAGGTGAGGAGTCGGGAAGGGAGGGATGGTTAGGAAATTAGAACGAGAGAGGCAAGAGAGAGCAGTGGTGTGCGGTGCCTTCTCTTCAGGTAGCACTTGGAAAAAATGTTTCCTAGCAGGTTTCTCCTTTTAAAAGCGTTCCCTCACAGGATTAATGCATTTGAATTACTGTTCACACCTCCCCATCCCCATCCCTCAAAGAGACACAGACCTAGAAATCTTGGCCCTTCCTAAGGTGAAACATCACCTGCCGCAGAGCTCGGTGCTCCTGGTAGTGTTAGGGTAAAGGATCTGCCATTGTTTCCATCAGAAACGGTGTTTTCCCTAGGTTTACTAGTTCAACTGTTTGAAATCCCATAAGGCTCAAGCTTGGCACCAAACAGCAGAGGACAGATGATTTTTTAAATGTTGCTGCTTTATTTAAATCCCAAATAAGTAAAATCTGTTAAAACATTGTTAATTTAGAGGTGAGAATATATGTCCTTACTTCTGATTCAGAGTTATTTTCAATCTTTTCGTTTAAAGCTATGTTTTAAAAATAATATTAGGGATTTTTTTTTTTTTTGAAGGAAGGGAGGCAAGAGTTCTTGGCGATGCCTAGCTACACTTTGTCACTTGGTAGAGAAGGAAGGAAGTTAGGAAGGGAAAAGTATGGTGAGATTTGATAAGATATTTTGCTATCTTATTTTGGATACTTTGAAGATAAGTTTTCTCTCCTCATGATTCAGGAAATATTATGAGTGAGCTCTGCTGCTTTTCAAAATGACAAGTTCAGTGCTCATCCCCTGGGATAGATTGTGATGTCATTAGAATGACTCAAGTTGCTAATTCTTCCAGGATTCCTTGTATTTTGCCAGGGGGATGATTACCTGTTCCGAACAAGTTCTACACTCCGATGAAAAGCATGATTCTGCTCAAGCTGCAGTGCATAACTAATACCTTTAATCATTTTGTGAAAATGGTTTTCGGCCCACATTCTTGAGAGTTGGTCAGTGAGGTGGGACTACTCTTTTTCAAACACCGATTTTGTGTCTGTGCATTATGGGACTTGCATATGTTGTCTTCTGGAATGTTTACACCAATTATATGAGTTAGGTACTGCACCAATTTCCAGTTGAGAGTTGGGCCCAATGAGATGCTCATCTCCTCAAATTGTCTTCTAAGATTGGCTATAGAAAATGTATGAATAGGGGCCTGCAGAGATACTGTGAAGTTCGTAGTCTGCAGAGAAAGATTGGTGAAGCCAGCTAGTCTCTATTTTCAGTATGTGTTTCTGTGTGTTTGTGTGTGTGTGTGTTGTATGAGGAAAAGGGAAATGAAATGACAACTTAGATGATGCTCTAGGTGATGAAGTTGAGGAGCTAACAAGCTGTTCCCCACCTGTGGAGCACCAAGACAGACTCATTCATTCCTTCACACTGTCATATTTCCCCTCTCCCGAGGAATTCCTTCATTGGAGGTGGGAGATGGGTGGAGAAAGAAAAACACATCACCTTAACAGAATTCTCTGGCATCTGTTTTCCACAGCTGATTGTCTGGCCAAAAAAGTTCATCCTTATCCCTCTTCACCACTAAGACTCACCTGACTCACCCTTATCCCTACTTCTGCAGCCTTTCATAGGCTTTGATTTTCAACCAAGAGAACAATTACTGGCATTAGAATGTGCTAAATGTGCTCAATATCCTGGAGACAGGTAAGAACTCAGTATACTGGTAACAACAGCCTAACCCAGAATAATGTATCTGATTTCTGTGTCTCTGGAAGAGTCAAGGACTCCAAAATGGCCTCACTGCTTTTCCTCAGCTCTGGTCCCATAGGTGAGGTGTCAGAGAATGAACATTCTCTGGCACTGGCTTGCCACAGAGAGAAGCATTTGTTTGCTCCTTTCCCAGTTCTTTATACCTTTTAGTCTATTGCTCAGGATAAAGATTGCCTATTTTCCTCTTGCTAGTGTCATTCTGGGCAAGTTGAAATACAATTCTTCATTCCTTAAAAAATGTCCCATCCGACAGAAACCGGAACAACAGCTCTGTGCAGCGAGCTTCCCCTGGAATCCTGATGACAGTGCTGCATTAGCGTGCTTCCCCCCAATGCCCCATGCAGAGGCTGTGTGGTGACAGTAAGAGCTTTACTGAAATAACCCTTGATGAAAAGATGTCCTGACGTCCTGTCTGTAGCTCTAAAGTTGCATTGAAGAGCTAGCTCCCCCAAACCACCAGTATAATCTGTTGATGATGTTCCTGATTTTATTGTTTCCCTCAGCAAGGGTGAACATCACCTCTACAAGGCTTAAGAAGTGTCTCAGATGGCATGAAGGGAAGGTCAGAATTTATTGAGAAGTTGACTTAAGGCGGGTCTTTCAATGTGGGAAATTGATTAGGAATGGGTAAGGACCATGATGCAATAGTCTAAGATGGGTGAAAACAGAAGATTGAATATTTTAAGGTGAGGGATTCAAGGAATCTAAGAGCATTTTCCACTGAATAGTTGATGAATCCTTCAGGAAGTTGCTATAATAAACAATCTAACCATTTGTTTGAGCAGAACATTCCCAGAAGGGTAAGGAAATCTTAATCAAGATGGTGGATAGCAAAAAAAAAAAAAATATATATATATATATATACATATAAATATAAATATATAATATATATATGTATATATATATATTTTTTTTTTACTTCAGAAAGACTATAGAAACTTGCTTTGTATTTCCTTTGTATTTTCTATAATTCTTTTTTGTTCCTAGATACCTCATTGTTTTTCTTGTTTTTGTTTCTTTTTAATGTCTGCCTAGTGTAGCTATGGCAAATTGTCTTACAAGTGGGAGTTTGTACCTTTTGACCACCTTTTCTCATTTTAGAGCACCCCACCTCTGGCAAATACCAATCTGAATTCTGTATCTAAGAATTTGATTTTTTTCAGATTCCACATATAAGTGGTACCATACTGTATTTGTCTTTCTCTTTGACTTATTTCACTTATCATAATGCCCTAAAGTTCCACCCATAGTTTTGGAAATGCCAGGATTTTCTTCATTTTTTTTTGGATGAATAATATTCATGTGTGTGTGTCTGTGTGTCTGTGTCTGTGTCTGTGTACCACATTTTCATTATCCATTCATTCATTGGGCTATTGTAAATAATGCTTCAAGGAGCATGGGAGTGCAAATATCTTTTCCAAAATTGTTACTTTGTTTCCTTCAGAAAATATCCAGAAGTAGGGTTGTTGGATCATATAGGGGTACTACTTTAAATTATTTGAAGAGTCTCATAACAGTCTTCCATAGTGGCTGCACCAATTTTCGTTCCCTCTTAGAGTACACAATGGTTCCCTTTTCTTTACATGCACACCAATACTTGTTATTTCTTGCATTTTTGATAAAAGCCATACTAACAGGTGTGAGGTGATATCTCATGGTGGTTTGGATTTGCATTTCCCTGTTGATTGGATGTTGGGAACCTTTTATTGTACCTGTTGGTCATTTGTATATCTTCTTTGGAAAGATAATCTATTCAGTTCCTTCCACTTTTAATCAAATTGTTGTTTTGTTTGTTTTTGCTATTGAGTTGTTTGAGTTCTTTATATATTTTGGATATTGAACTATTGTCAAACTTATGACTTGGAAATATTTTCTCCCATTCTATAGGTTACCTTTTCATTTTGTTGAGTGTTTCCTTTTTTGTGCAGGTGCTTTTTCATTTGATATACTCACACTTGTTTATTTTTGATTTGTTGCCTTTGCTTTTGGTGTCAAATCAAATAAACAATTTATTGTCAAGACCAGTGTCATGTAGCTTACCCCCTATGTTTTCCTCTATGAGTTTTATTGTTTGAGGTCTTACATTCAAGTCTTTAATCCATTTTGAGTTGATTTTTGCGTATGGTATAAGATAGAGATCCAGTTTCATTCTTTTGCATGTACCTGTCCAGTTTTCCCAACACTATTTGTTGAAGAGACTATCTTTCCCCCATTATATAATGTTGTCTCTTCTGATAAATTAATTTGCCATATATTTCTGGGCTCTATATTCTGTTCCATTTATCTATGTCTACTTTTATGCAACCATACTGTTTTGATTAGTAAAGCTTTGCATTATAGTTTGAAATCAGGAAGTATGATGCCTCCACATTTGTTATTTCTCCGTATTGCTCTGGTTCTTTGGGGTCTTTTGTTGTTCCATGTAAATTTTTGGATGGTTGCTTCTATTTGTATGAAAAATGTCATTGGAATTTTGACAGGGATTGCATTGATTCTGTACATTGCTTTGGGTAGTATGGACATTTGAACAATATTAATTCTTTCAATCCATCAACTTATAAACTTTCCATTTATTTGTGTCTTAAATTTCTTTCATATGTGTCTTATAAATGTCAGTGTACAGGTCTTTCACATCCCTGGTTAAATTTATTCATAGGTTATTTTTATTCAATTGTAAACAGGATTGCTTTCTTAATTTCCCTTTCTGATTGTTATTAGTGTATAGAAGCACAACTAATTTTTGTATGTTGATTTTATATTTTGCAAATTTACTGAATGCGTTTATTCCTTCTAATAATTTTTGGTGGAGTTTGTGGGGTTTTCTATATATAAGGTCATGTCATCTTAAAATAGAAACAGTTTTATTTCTTCCTCTCTGATGTGGATGCCTTTTCTTTCTTTTCCTTGCCTAAGTGCTGTACCTAATAGTTCCAATACTATGTTGAATAAGAATGTCAAGGATGAGCATCCTTGTCTTGTTCCTGATCTTGGAGGGATTGCTTTCAATTTTCAGATCATTGAGAATGATGTTAATTTGGGGTTTTTCATATCTGACCTTTATTATGATGAGGTATGTTCTTTCTATGTCCATTTTATTAAGAGTTTTTATCATAAGTGGATATAGAATTTTGTCAAATGCTTTTTCTGCATCTGTTAAGACTATCATAGGATGTTTATTCTTCATTTGGTTAATGTGGAGTGTCACATTGATTGATTTGTAGATGTTGGATCATTCTTGCATCCCTGGAATAAATCCTACTTGATCATGGTGTGTGATCCTTTTTATGTTGTTGAACTTGCTTTACTAATATTTTATTCAGGCTTTTTGCATCTGTATTCATCAGGGATGTTGGCCTGTCATGTTCTTTTGTTGTAATATCCTTGTTTGGTTTTGGTATCAAGGTAATACTGGCTCCCTCATAAAATGAACTTGGAAGTACTCCTTGCTCTTGTTTTTTGGAAGAGTTTGGGAAAGATGGCATTTATTCTACTTTAAATGTTTGATAGAATTTACAAACTAAGCCATCTGGTCCTGAACTTTTTTTGTTGAAAGGTTTTTGATTAGTGATTCAATCTCCTTACTAGTAATTGGTTTATTCAGATATTTTATTTCTTTAAGTTTCAGTCTGGATAGGTTGTATGTTACTAGGAATTTTTCCATTTCTTCTAGGTTTTCAAATTTGTTGGTGTACAATTTTTCATGGTAGTCTGTTTGATCCTTAGCATTTCTGTGGTCAGCTGTAATGTCACAAGGCCATTTTTATGCCCATAGTAGCAGGGTGATGTGTGGATGAATGGTTTTGGTTCTTATTGCCATTTAGAGAAGTAGGAGATTGAAGTAGGTCATTTTTTTCAGCAGTCTCATAGACTAGACCAGGACAAAAAGCATTCAGTGCTTTTTAATTCCCTCTAAAACCCAGAGCCCATGGTTACAACATATCAGTGTGATATGCTGGAATAGCACTGAATTTTAGGGAGTCAGGAATATTGGGTTCAAGTCTCAGCTCTGATCCTAACATGTTGTATAACTTTGGGAAAGATAGTGTACTTTATGCAGCCTTGGTTGGTTTGCAATCCAATTCAGACATTTAGTGAGTCAGACTGCAAAATATATAAGGGTCACTCTAGCACAGATAATTTGTGGCCATGTCTATTTTTATTAATGTGGAAACTGAAGATTCTAAAGCTGCACTTAAAGATAAAATATTAATTTTCATTCGGTCTGTATTATGATTTTATAAAGGTTTAATGACAGCAGAAACCTTTCTACTACTCAAGCCAGTTATCTTTGCCAGATAGAATTCTAAGAATAAAATACAGTAAGAAGGTCCCTTTTCTAAGAAGTGACAATTGAAATGCTACAACGTCAAACAGTATAAACAGGATGGCCACAAACCAGTGCACCTTGTAGATGTGGTGGTGCAAATGCTAATAAAGCTGATTGATTTGGAGAAGGGGAAAAATAGAGTAAAGCTATTAAAATTTATTCTGTAGAAAAACTTAACATCCAGGAAAACACACCTGTGTACTCTTAATTGAAATAAACCAGTTTATAAAACAATACATAGTTAATAGTTATAGTTTTGTATAAACATTTAAGTAGACAGACATTTTTGGAACAAAAGATCAAGTACATACCCTAAATATTAAATACTTAGATGATTGTGTTAGTTTTAATTTCTCCATTAGCCTTTTTACATTTTCCAAGTTTTCAACATTGAACACAAATTGAAATTTTGTTCATGTAAACCCATGTATGCTATGCAGAAGAAGAAGAAGGGGGAGGAGGGAACAGGCTGAACCTTTCTTCGGCATTGTAGTTGATACAATGGAACTCACCAGTCCGCCATGATGCTTGAAATTCCTGTTAGATCCTCTTGCAGTGGAATAAATCACCCTCTCCAGGAGTCCACTGCTTAAAGGCAAGTAGGTTATTTGTGATAGCATAATCTATGAACTCATGGGCCTCCATTCACAGAGAACACAGTCCTGAACAAATGGGACACAGAAGAAATGCATTAAAATGTTGGTAGCGATATTGGTGCCTTTAGGTATTACCCAAGGAAGGTGTGATTGGTAATATTCAAGCCCCATGAGGACATGTGGTTGCTGAAGTGTGCCAGCATTAGAGCTTCACAGAGTAAGCTGGATTCTTACCTTATGTTCATATTTCATTGTGTCTGCCTGTATTTATGGGTCTTAAAACAAATGAAATTTTCTTTCATGAAAGTTCCCTTATTCAATCACATTTCATTTTTCATTCTTACAAGTTTCATTCATTTCCCTGTCAGATAGAGAAGAAGAGATTCCACTCAGAAAATCACAATAGCTAAGATACAGAATTGTGTTCATGGTCAACTTCTTTTCTTGTACATTGCTTAGGGTTGGAGATTGTGGTGAGTTTCATCGGGGAGGGCAGTGTATATAAGACAAGCATGATTTTCTTTTCTTTTTTCCAGACTTGGGCAATGCTGCCATATGATGTGGTCGCCTTTATATGACTTTCTCTCATTCTTTTATAGTCAAGATTGTGTGATACTGATGATGCATGAAGAATTTGTATTTCCAAGTACTTCCAGTTATAATTTTTCTTAAAGACATGTTTTCCCCTTTGTTAAGTAATTATCTTTTCACTGGGGTATAGTACTCTGTGCAAATGAAATAAGAAGTAGAAATTCCCTTCAGCCTCTTCTTATTAAATAATTAGTGCCAAACTTCACCCATCAGCATTAGTGGGAGGGAGAAGCCATCTGGGCAAAATTCGGCCTTGGACTGCATCATGTGAGGTTTCTTCCCTTGTCTCCGATACATGTACCTTCCTTAAAATATTTATCTGTGTAGATAATGAATTGACTTAATATTGTATGTTTACATAAAAATTTTCGGTGAAGCGTGTTCTCTCAGGCAAAAAGTAATGCAATGGTATAGAGAACAGGCTTAGGAGAGAAAAATTTTAACCTTGGTTTTGCCACTTATTAGCTGTTTCCTTTGGGCAGGTTTTACCTTTCTGAGCTGCAGTTACCTAATCTGTGAGCAAAAATGAGGATGATTCTAGTATCTACCTACTGGGTGTGTTTGCCGAACAAAGGCCTTAATGATGGGAAAATGCTGACTTTCTGAATGGTCTCCTTTAAGCACTCAATCAAAAGGAGTCATTATTGCATCAAACCCTGCTATGGAAGCACTGAGTTGGATTGTCCACAAATGGGAACACACAAAAATGTAGCAGAGGGTAGGTAAGTAGTTCAGATGAATAAAGCCCAAGTATGTGCTGAAGCCTGACTCAAGTTTAAGTCCTCAACAAAATTGTCAGATATGAACTTGGACTACTTAAAGGCACTTTGCTCTTGTCAGATTCTTTGTCTGCTGTGTTGTAAGGCAATTGGACAAGAATTTAGCAAGGACCTTTTACCCAGGTAATTAAGTATTCTTCCACAGCATTAATTTTAATGGTTATAGAATATTCCATCACACTGACACACAGCTATCTGTCTGCCTGCTTTCAAAATCTTGGACATTTTGGCTGTTTATAGTATTTCACTGTGTCAGAGACTGATAGGTATAGATCAGCCTCCATTCTTCTCTGACTTATGAATTGAACTCAAAAATTTAGCTTGATCTATGGCTGCCCAACTTCAAACTACATTTTCCGCCCTCCTTTACAACTCTCGCTGTGTGCTTCTAGCGGATAGCACATGTGTGGCAGTGGTGTGTTCCACTTCCTAGTTCTGTCCCTAAAAATGAATTGATGCTCAGTGCTTCCTTGGCCTTTCCATCTTTACTCTTGGCTGGAAGGTGATGAGAACTGGAACAGTAGTAGCCTTACATCCAGAGATCAAAACTATGAGATTAGAAGTATGCTGAGCCAGCCCTGCACTCCTTACATAAGGAAAACACCAACGTCTGTGTTATTCATGCCGTAGATGTCCGGGTCTGTTTGTTTTATAACCTATAACCTGAGTTCCTACATAGGCAATGCTATGATGATCACATTGTATCTATGAACGTCTGATTATCTCTGTAGGATAAGGTCCAAGGAGTAAAAATTCTTACTGAAATAACATACAAATTTTGAGGCGTTTGTTACATATTTCAGAATATGTCATCAGCAGTGTATGAGCATGCCAATTTTCCTGTCCCCACCCTGGCTCTAGGTATTGTTATTATTTTTAATCTTTGTCAGTTGATTAAACATGGTTTAATTTATATTTACTTGACTACTTGTGAGGGGAATATTTTTCTTATGCTTGCTGTTTGCATTCTCAAACTATTTTTTAAAAATTCTGGCATACTTTTAAGTTATTTAAAGTAAGATTATTATAATTTAAGGATACCAACTCTTTATGTTGGGTCTATGTTGAAAATGCTTCCCCAGTTTGTCATTCACATATAAAGGTTGTTTAGGATTTTTTAGTGTTAATAGCCGATAAAGACCTATGAGTGGTTGTCTTTATAATTAGACCCATTGTGGTCGTGATACCAGACCTCAAGATCAATAATCATTCAAAATACTTTTCCAGTAGATGTCACTTTTTAATGTTAAATCTTTAATCCGTATAAAATTTTTTAAAGCTTTATTAATTTTTTATTGATGTATATTTGATTTATAGTTTTGTCTTAGTTTCAGGTATACAGCAAAGTGATCCAGTTTTATATATATAATATATATATAGGCTTTTTCAGATTTATTCCATTATAGGTTATTCCAAGATATTTAATATAATTCCCTTTGCTATATAGTAGGTGTAAGTTCACTTTTATCATTTTTTAAGATTACACATATAAGTGATATGATATTTGTGTGACTTACTTCACTTAATATGATAATCTCTTGGTCCATCCATGTTTCTCAAAATGGAATTGTTTCATTCTTTTTTATGGCTGAGTAATATTTCATATATCTATATCTATATCTATGTATCTCATATCTTCTTTATCCATTCGCCTTTCAATGGACATTTAGGTTGTTTCCATGTCTAATATGAAATTATTTTTGAAATACCTAATTTTATTTTTAACTTTCTTCTTATAGATGGGTAGCCAGTTTTTCCCATACCATTTTTATACCACTGATACTCAATTAAAAGCAATATCTCTTCTCTAAGATACATTTGTAAATGTGTATAGACTTTTTTTCTATGGCAAAATGACTGGGAAGTGTTACTGAACTTTAGAACCTAGAGACCAAGGATGCCAAATATCCTGCAATATATGGTATAATGCTGCATAAAGAGGAAATGTCCTGCCCAAAATATAAAAAATGTCCCATTGAGAATTATAGATATGCTCTTACCCTGCTGATTATAATTGCCACATTTATCTTAGAAGAAATTTCCAAAGATTTGATGTTTTTATGTATGTATACACAGTCTGTTTTGTTCCATCTACTGTCACTGGATTTTAAATGATCTTAGTTTAGTCATATCAAATTGTTATTTGATTACATTATTCCTTTGCTTAAAATTCTTCAGCTTCTTCAAGCGTTCCTTCAGATGAATAATTTTGTTCTCAATGTATCCTGTAAAAGATAGTTTCTTTTTAGGACATATATAAAAGTCACTATCTTTTATATATGGATTATTTTATTAACTGCTGGTATATTTGGTTTGATTTCTCTCTTTTAATACTGCCTGATTTTTTCTTTGTTTTTTCTCTCACTTGATAATCTAATCTTTTCCTTGGTTGCTTTACATTTAAGGAGTTAGAAGTTATATATTCTACTTTTATTGTGATAGCTTAAAGGATCAAAATAAAAAAGCATAGATGACTTGAACTAATAATTCACAGATAAAAAAAGCATTAGCTGGATAACCTGTATTATAATATAGTCCTAATTAATATGAATATTTAAAATTAGATATTTTGTCTATAATTTTGTTGAAGATTCAAAACTGTAAATAGTTTGTCATTCACAATTGATAGGGTTGTATAATCTTTGAAAGATGGTTGAACAATATCCAACAATAGAATTGTGCATACCCTTTGCCTTGCAGATATCTGTGATTTATTTTTTCATCATGTTTTAGCCAGATACTCTTTGACCAATGAGAAATGACCCAAGAGTTTTTTTTTTGTTTTTTGTTTTTTTTTTACTTTTATCCAAGAGGCTATAAAGGTAATTTCATCTTTCCTGTAGCATCGTTGATGGGGTTTTTAAAAATAGTAATTTAGGATGATTTTGAGCATCAAAACTGATTATTTGTAAGGTCACATAATTTCTAAGATGTGAGGTCAAATTTCAGAAAACTTCTGTTAAATTTCTTTCCTATATGACCCATAAGATTTGGAGTAATTTTCCACAGGCTAGCATCTAGGTCCATGCATTTGAAAACTTGCTTCTCCTCCTCTGCTCACATACTGCTCAGGCCAGATGCTGGAGGGCATGGACATATTTACATGGTCATGCATACTGCTCCGTCATGCCCGGACACCAAGGCACAGTAGGCACCAGAAGCCTGCCTGGAAGCCCTTCCTACGCTGGAATGGCTTCTAAACATTATACATAGAAGTAACTGTGAACACTATTGTGTATATGTGTATGTAAAGTATTGTAATATATGTGCATATCCTGTGTATTTTATTTATAATATAAAGTATATATATATCCCAATAAACCAAAACAAAATATATTCCCAACTCACTTTTCCTTTAAATGAATTCCCAGAATTCCCATGTTTACTCCAATGACCTTTACACAAGGGGGAATTTAACAAAGCAGATGTTGAGGTAGAAACTAGTCATAGGTAAAATAGCTTATTTTTGCTTCTTTTTTCAAAAACATAGGACTTGGTGAACACGTTGCTAGGGACCTTCATTCCAGGGTCTTGGGAAGGGTCTGAGCATTTGAGGGAATTTGGGGACTTCAAGCTCAAGTTTCAAAAGATGCATTATAAATCTCACTCTCATAATAACAAAAGTTTTAAACATTTCATACTTCTGTTAACAATTATTTATACTCTACATTTTCCTGTTCTTTAATTACTATTTATTTTGTAGCATAACCCCCACTCTCAAATTCATAATTTTGACTCATATCTTGATTTATTGAAGTTATTCTTTTTATGTAGAGTAATTATGCTGTATACGCTCATCCTTGAATATCTGAATATCTGTATTTCTGCTACTCTTATAGGTGTATAATAGCTGGGCTGGGTATAGAATTTTGTTGCTATTTTATTTTTCCTCAAAACTCCATAGTCATTGTTCATTGATTCCCAGCCTTTAATGTTAGGGAAGATATTAAAAATAAAAGCTATGTTTGATTTAATTTTTAGGTAAGCTGTTTTTTATTTATTTTTTTTTCTTGTTGATTTGTTTCTACAGATATTAATAGGAGTTTTCCTCTCTCTATGACAATAAAAAGTTACACATAAGTATAGAGTTACTCTATAAATCCTTCCTTTATATGTAGATTTTTAAATTATTTCTCCTAAATCTGCTATATCATTTTGTAGGATTCGATATAAATATGTGTGTGCGTGTGCGTGTGTGTGTGTGTGTGTGTGTGTGTGTGTAGTATGTATGTATATGATACATTAGTCTGGTTATTAAAATATTGGGGAATTAGTTGATTTAGCTTTAGGATTTTAAATCAGGAAAACCTGTCTTTGAGTCCCAGCTGTGCTCTTTACTAGTTAAGTGACTTTTGAAAAGTTTTGTAAATTTACTGTGCCCCTATTTTTTAAAGAATGAGGTGGTAATAATAATAATAATAATAATAATAATAATAATAATAATAATAATAATAATAATAATAATAATAATAATAATATCATCTACTTCTCCAGCCCTGGGAGGAGTAAGTGAGCTATAATAGCAAGTTACGTATTTAGAATGGTTTCTAGACTATAACAGGCACACAGTGAAATTAGATACTTTTAATAATTACTTTTCTCCATCACAGTTTTAAGTTAAGTAATATGTTAGTCATCATGAAATCTTCCCTGATTTTATTTTGTTCCCTTTCCATTACTCTCTGCCATTTAGAATATATTTTACAGATACAATATACTATACATTTTCATTGAAAATACACAATTCTGTGTTACAGATTTTCTCACATTTTCTCCTCTTTTATTTGTTTGTTTCTGGTTTATTTACTTTTAAGTGACTCAGTTTCATAGATCATTACAATTTTAGAGGAAAATTACTCAGGGGAATAAAATTGATAGCCTTATGGCTGACATCCTGTTGTTGTTTCATTCAATTTTATTCTCTCTGTTTTTTAGGACCCACTCAAAGATTTTCACCTAATTTCATTCTATGGTGATAGTATAAATGAATACACCTTGACAGCTATATCTAAGAATTCCTTGTAGCAAATTGTTCTCTTTGGCTAATTGCCTATTTCTATGTGACAGTTGATTTCAGGGGATGATAGAAAGTTTCCAGTATCGGGTGACAGCATGTCTTCATTGAGCCAAAAGAATGGTCGCAAACTGTTAACCCAGTGATTGTGTTTCATTTGACCAGTCCAGTAGTTTTTAATGTCTTTAGACACTGCATGCACTCTATATCTCTATAATCCCGACTACTCTCAGTTGGTTTTACACCAGGGCCACTTCACTTATTTCTACCACATGCTCCATAAGGATTCAAGATTGTGATTACTAAACTTATGTGAAGTTTGTGGAAGTGACCCTCAGTGTGAAGTTTGGAATTGGCAATAGGCCATAAAATCATGTGTGACCCTGCCAAGGGGAATATTGATTGAATCAGTGCATTCACCAAATATTCATTAGGTACCTACTGTGTCAGAATTTGAGGTAAGTGCTAAGGACAGTGCAATAAACAAAATATACATGGTCATTGGCCCTCTTGGAGCTTACAATACAATGAAAGAAATAGAAAGTTAACAAGTTACTCACATAAATGATAAATTTTAATGGTGATTTATGACTCAGGATGCAGGTAGAAGATAGAATATATCTGGGAATATGTGTTATATATCTGAGCCTATTTATGTTGTGCATATAAATTTGACTTATTTTATTTTTTTAGATTTGACATATGTGATATCATACAGTATTTGTCTTTCTCTGTCTGACTTATTCCCTAAGGCTAATATTCTCTGGGTCTATCAGTGTTGCAAATGGAAAATTTTAATTCTTTTTTATGGCTGAGTAGTATTCCATTGTGTGTATATGTGTGTGTATATATGTATATATACCAAATCTTCTTTATCCATTTTTCTGTTAATGGACAGCTGGGTCACTTTCATACCTTAGCTATAATAAATAACACTGCTGTGAACATTGGGGTGCACATGTTTTCTATTTAGTGCTTTCATTTTTTTCCAGAATCTCCTGGAATGCAATTGCTGGATTTTATGGTGGTTTTGTTTTTAGTTCTTTAAGGAAACTCCATATTGTTTGCACCAATTTACATTCTCACCAATAGTGTACAAGTGTTCCCTTTTGTCCACATCGTAGCCAAAATATTATTATTTTTATATTTTCTGATCAGCTGGCCCATTTACAAATGGATTATTTTCAATATATGGCCAATGACATAGCTCACTAGATTCTAATGTGACAGCAGTCCAGTTAACCTTGTCTGCCAAACATTCGACCAGGTGGAACAACCCAAAGTTTCTAAGCCATGAACTTATTGAAGCAGCTCTTAAAATTACTCTTTAATTTCCTGACTGTCTGGTCCAAACAGTATGTTGGAGCTTGTGGCATCCTGCCCCACTAGGCTGAAGTACAAGTCAAGACTGCAGACCACTGTTTACCTGTGGTGTTGACCTAGCTGATATTCATTCTAGTCGCCATGTCATCTCACCTTATGGCTGTCATGGGGAGATCGACTTCCTGATAGGAATATTTCTGAAATGTTTCAGGAATTCCCATGGTACTAGCTGCTAGTTGCCTTTTATAGGCCTCTGTATATGGGCACAATCTTAGTTTACAGTCAATATGGAGAGAATGTGCTGTTGGCCTATGTCTGTTCCCAACTTAGCTTAATCTGCAATGTAAACTTTTATTGATCAGGTAATTAATAGTACAGCTTCTCAATTGATCAGCACCTGTGAACATCTAGAACTTACTAACTAATATCTATTGCGTGCAAATACTGCAGAGATTATCTTTTTGGATATTCAGAACAGCTATTGATAGTGAAACTATTATCAAATCCCATCTTACAGATGGAAAGACAGTGAATTAGAGTGAATTTCCCAAGATCCATGTGAATAATTGATGGAGCTAGCATTTTCAACTTTGCTCTCTATGGCTTTAAAACATGAGGGCTTAATTATACTACTATCCCCAGAATATGAGCGTTTACACTGCCCTGTAATTATGCAGCAGTGAGATACTAAAGTGCCTTTTAAGTCATCAAAGCGAGATTGCTGGTTTTTCCAGCTTAGCAGTTTGTATCCCATGTATAATGTCTTTTCCTAGATATTATACTACTTACATTTATATTACATTGTGGTAAGGGCCATCTGTACTATCAGTTTGGACAAAGATTTTAGGGCACTGACTGGTAGTGATACTGCAAATGGACCTGATAATATCTGGAATAATGCTAAGCAAAGAACAGAAAGAAGGGAGTTCATCTGGGGGAATATCATGAACAAAAGGTCAGAAAGATGTATCCAAATAGATGGCATTTCTCAGGAAAAAGACAAGTAAGTTGTGGCCAGAACAGAGTATGCATGGGAAGTTGAAAGAGTAGAAGGAGGAGGATGAATTGTGAAGAAATCTTGCTTTTCTTTATCCTATTTGCAGTGGTGTGTGTGTGTGTGTGTGTGTGTGTGTGTGTGTGTGTGTGTGTGTGTGATGGAAAGTGGTGGTGGCTAGAGTCAGTGTAGAAGGTTTCGAGTTATAATATTAGACATGCAATAAAATCATTGATTTACTGCCTATTCTATGATCGCTGATAAGTTATTTTACTGTTGTTAAGCCTTAGCTTCCTTAATACAGAATGTAATCCCTACGTCACTCGGTTGTTGAAAACATTAAATGAAATTAAATCAATAAAGCATAGATACCACATGTGGAATATAGTAGGTGCATAGAAATGGCAGATGTGATTTCCAGTCTCTCCTGGACTTTTCACTTTATTTGAATGTCCCATTACTCAAACATTGGATGAGTACCAATTGAGTATATTTGCACAAGCAAACCTTTGTACCAAATTCTCGTATATTGAGTGAAATCTGATTTCTTTCTCTATTCCTATGAGCTCTGCATATATTCTAATGTGACAGTGTATAAAGAGGAATGCATTATCCCGAAATAATAACTCAGAGGCTAAGGGATAAAACTGTTGGACAATTTCTAAGAACATCATTTACCTGAATATATGTATTTGTGATTTACTTTTGTGTGCATTCATTGATTTATTCATTCGTCCAATGAACATTTAACAAGTACTTACTCCAGTCCAGGTACCATGCTAAATAATAGTGATTCAGAGATGTGGAAGACACGGTTCCTGTCCTCACAGAATTCTCTCACATCTTAATTGCATGTAGCCCATGATTCACTTTAGTAACTTATAAATTATTCTTAGGGACAGTTTTTTCCTTCTCAGCAAGCATACATACTCAACAGTGTGTACACACCACCTATATATTTTAGGATGTTTTTTCAAAGCGCACACTGAATGTCTAAGCAGTCTGTGAGCCTATCATCAGCATCCAGTATTTATTGTTCACATTTATTCTTTAGAATGGTCCCTGACTCTTTCAATACTCTTTCAAGAACACTTTTACCTCTTTGTCCCTTGTAGGGAGGTCACTCTAAGTGCATTTTAATGTGTGCTGAAAAAAGGGCAGCACAGCTGAAGCCTGATTGAAAATCTGATCTTTTCCCTAATGTCACAAGGATATCCTGAGACAGTGACTGAGGAGCTATGCACCGGTACCCAGCTGGATCCCTGATACTTACATTGACAGATGCATTATCAACAGAGACATTGATTCACAGTGAATTAAGTAACCAATTTCCATTTTCAAGCCTCCCAATTCCATTTTAGCACCAGGAGATATTAACCAGTATTCTTGTAGGTGAAACCTGATTGTGTTAAGGAGGGTGCCTGGACAATCGGAGGGAGGCAGGATGGGAAATTAGAGTTCTGAGTTTTGTTCCCTTGCCTTGACTGTTGAGTCACCTTGAGAAACTTGCATCATGGCTGACTCTTAGGTTTTAAAAATCAACTATTACTTGCTGTAATCCTGATGAATTTTGGATTTACTGACTTGCTATGTGTAACTCTCAAGGTAAGTATATGCAAGGAATTACTGTAGATGCAGGATTTTGCAAATTGTTGAAATGAATCGTCGGATTCGTCATGAAGTATACTATTTTTCATTTGTATAGACAGCAAAGTAAAAAGCAAAGTGAAACACTTAAATCCTCACATTTCCAGCGTAATTCCAGCAGACTGAGCATGGTAGAGGAGGAAGAGAGGAAATCTTATGAACAAAGCCATTGTAAAGCATAGAAAAATACTAATATTGTGTAATATGTCTTCTGGGTATAATCATGCTACTTTAAACATTTAAATATATATTGGTGCTATTTATCATCAAAAATATTTTAAACAACAAAGTAACCAGAATTATGTTGAGTCAAAGTGTGAATATGTAGTTGTCCTCTGTAATATTCTGTCCTTCTGACTTTCTCTCATATATATGTGTGTGTGTGTGTTGTGTATATATATATACATATACATATATATATACACAACACACACATACCTACAGCATAATTATATAACATTTTACAATTCCCACATAAGTCAATTCATTTTAGCTAGTAGTGTTGCCTTTATTTCATAGTTGGAGGAACTGAAGTTCAAGGACACTGTTATTTGCTCATATTTCCTAGCTAGGACTAAAACTCTGTTGATTCTGTATCTACTGCTCATGATTTCTCCAGCACACGATGCTGGGTATATTATATTGGAGTACAGCTAAAGAAAGCTATGACACCTGAGAGATTCAAAAGATTAATTTGGGCCCAAGGCCTTAAGGAAAGAAGATTTCATTACTGAGGTGGGGTACTTGAAGTATGGCATTTATTTATATTAGCGAACACTAAAAACACTTGGTATGTTACTTTTTTTTTTTTTAACCTCCTGAAGCCCATAGCTTCTGAAAATAAATAACTCCTGGTATTTTATTAGCATTGTGCTTTATAGACTCTATTTGGGAGGAATTCTATAAAAACAAGGACAAATACCTTTGAGGAAAATTGCATCTGATATTCTTTTCTTGGAGATTCATAGTTTATATTCGTAGATAAAATGTTCTAAGAAATTCTGTAAAAAAGGAGATTTGTTCAAGTTTTTTAAACTCACCTTTCCTTTCTTTGTAAATCTGATATCAATTAAATCTTTCCTGGAATACTAATATTTATGTGAAATGCAATCTGGAAAATGGAAAGTAATTGTCCCATTTCTCCTACTAACCACATTGCTCCTTTTTTTTCTCCCATGATTACCTTTTAAGAGAAAACTAAAAGAATTCATGATAAATTGATGGTGAACATGGTTGTACTCGTATCATCGTTAAAGTGGAAGGTACGTAGGCCAAGATCTGCTTTTCCTATGCTTACTAAAGAGCCTCGCACATCACAGTTGCTCAGTATATGCTAATGTTGTTTCTATCCGATTGACATGGAAATCTGCTCTGAAATTTTTCTCCATGAAAAGAATGAAATATTCCTAGATTTTTCAAGAAAAAAAAATATTCAGAGACTTCAGGCGTCTAAGAGCTGAGGGCTGGGAAATTTGCTATTTTTATGGTTCTTGTCATTTCATTAACAGAGGTCATTTTTATGTCATCTCTCCATTGCTCTTATTCAACTATTTAGCTTTGTCAAATGCTGGTTGTGAGGTAATGACTTCCTTGTTGCTTTTTGGATATAACGTTTTTTTGGCCTCTTAGGTTAGATTGCATGTTGCTTATACAGATGTGCCTTTCAGAATAAAGCCACATACCCGTATGTTTTGTAGCGAGGCTTCTCTTGAAATACAAAGTCATCCTTGATGTTCAACTCCCTCAAAAGGGGACACTTACTTCATTCAGTACAGAACCAGGAACTAAGAGGGCTAATTCTTTTATAAACTGGGAATCTCTCTCCTTGAAACTGATCAACATGTCCAAAGTTATTCTTCGATGTTGAATTCTGACATTTTGCTCTTTGCATGAAGGAATTCTGCAAGATAGGAAATTAATAAACCTAGGCAAGATGATGTTGAAGGGTGTGCTAGGGTTTTGTGGCTCAAGTACTGATATTGCAACATAATGAAAAGAATTGGTGATATGCCCCTCAAAACCTGGAAACAAACTAGCCATGGTAAGATTCAGGAGTTAAATGTTTACCTCTCCAGTTTCATCCCTTATCTCTCACTGTTGTACCAGCCTTTTATGGAACAAATGTATTAAACATACTTCAGATTCTTGAATGAATTATTCTCTCTTCCTTTGGTCCTTTTACACATTCTATTTTCTCTATCTGAATCATTCCCGCTTGACCCTATTCTGACTGTAATTTGATCAATTCCTACCTGTGCTTCAGTTCTTCTCTTCAGATGTTATATTTTCTGGGAGGGTGTTTTGATCCCTGCCCGTGTACCTTCCCTCATTTGGGTTATGAGTTGGATGTCCCTCTTGAGCACCCTGCGTTTTTCCCATCTCTGCACCCACACTAGTGTGTAACTGTTGAGTCTCTTGTCTCTTACAGAACTTTGAGCTCTCTTTGGATAAGGACTATGTTTTTCTTGTTCATTGTTTTATTTGTAACAGTGCTTAGCAGATAGTAGGTTCTCACTAAACATTTGTTGAATGAATCAGTGTGATATTTCATTTTTCCTCCGTGGTTTAGTGTATTTTTTTTGCTGTTATTCTAGATTACCATAAGGAATGGAGGAGAGAAGAGAATGACTCTCAGGATTATAGCATCTTGGAAATCCTGAGCAAAGACAGTCTGACAAGAAGAAAGGTGAGTAGATGCATTGTGTTTCAAACTGAAAGACCAAGAACACTTTTAATTTGCTTTTGACAGTATCTGTGTAAATCAGATCTTCTGTCTGTGATTCGATCTCTTTCTTTCTAAATTGTGGCAATTGTTCAACTTTAATTCCAGAAAGAAAACGAAGACAAAGAACATATTATTGATCCTTAAAGAGATAAAAAGGAATCATTTCAAAATGGTCAGCAGTCTAGCACAGTGTGAATGGAAATATCTAGAATGTGATTTAGTTATATTAGGTATTTTAAAGTGCATTTTCCAGATGCATGCACTTCAAAGCCTTACCCTCCTCCCATATGAAGGTGTTTCTACCATAAAATGTAGGATATGCTGTTTGTAAATTATTGTTACCTTTTCCTTTTTTGCTGTCCATATCTGTCTCTGGCTATTTGAGACTCTACCCATAGCCCTTGAACAGAAATGATGCAAAAGAGTAATCAACTAGCCTAGGCAGTTGACACAGTACCAAGAAGGAGTCGGGGGAAATAAGTTGATCTTTATTTGATTATCTCACTGAAGAGACATCCTCTGCTTTCTTTTTTCCTCATAATACTCAGCTTTTGTAGATTCTCTACTTTGGCTAAAATAATGCTTAATTCTAGTATTTTCCCTTGTACAAAACGATAGCATCTCTATAGTTTGTAATATTTCTACCAAGATCTTCTTGCCTGTTGCTAATGAAGGAAATGGCACATTTCTCTGGGAAATTATATTTCATAATCTGCTGGTTTGGGAAGAAAAGAAAACTTTAGAAAGTTGGCAAATTACATTTTTCTAGAATGGCGAGACTGTGCTGTTATTTTTTTCCCTGAACTTCAAATTTTGCCTCCAGTGGGATTAATATGTTAAGGGTAGATGGTTTGTTGAGTGAATTGGGGAAAATTTAATGAGTTGTCAATCAGTCAGTCATTAAACAAGAGCTCTGAAGCTCCTATACCATGCCTAGCCCTGTGGTAGCTATTACAGAAGGTATGACAAAATGGAACAATATTCCTAGCCCTAAAAATCCTTATAATCCTGTTGGGCAAGTAGGCAAGTCTCACAGTCAAAATCATGAGATGATTTTACTAATTTTTAGTGCTAGGGATATGATTCACAATGCATTGTTATGTAAGTTCAAGAAACGTAGAGATCACCGTGGGCGGTGGCCATGAAGAGAATCATGGAAATCTTCTTCAGAGCACTGGGTGTCCGTCCTGGCCTTACAAGACTGTACTCTGCTTTCATGTGTTACAGGTTGAATGGACACTTTTCCTTTCCCTTGAGAAATGCATGATCAGTTAAATCGTTTAAATTACTAGAAGGAAAGGAGATGAGCAAAGAAGAGGGGAAGATAAATCATATTGTCTGAGATAGAGGGGAACAGCTTGTTTAAGGGGCTGGCCTGTCATTTTTGTTTCTTTGCATGCAAATTATGGCAAAACCTAATTGAAAATAGAGACTCACTTGCCCATAATCTCTTTGTGCCCGTTACATATGGAAGACTGGGCAGATGGAGACCTGTAGCTTAGAATAATAGCACTTACCTAGCACTTACCTAGCACTCACTATATATCAGGACCTGTTGTAACCATTTTGCACTGTTGATTTATTTCAGCCTTATAACTCTATAAGGCTTTACAGATCAGGAGATGAAGGCCCAGAGAGGTGAAGTAACTTGCTCAAAGTCATAGAACTAGTATGTAGTAGAACTAAGATTTGAACTCAACAACTTGTTTCCAGTTTTTGAACACTATGCATTGTGGTTTGCGTTACACTTGTGTATGTCCAGAATCTCCATTGACTTCTAGGTGTATATATACATGGTTAAACTTGTGTCCTTGGTTTCTCTTTCTTTGGTTTCTTTTGACCTCTAATTTATTTTTGCTATGTATTATGTAGGTTTTGAGGAAATCTGGTGAAAGTGTTGATCCAGGGATCAGGGAGGAGGTTATGTATTTATGAAAATACAACTTTCTCACTATCTTTGTGATTATGACATGAATTATCGAATGCACAGCTGGCTTTTTAGATTCGGGTCTTATGTACCAATGAGTTGAGGACTATATTAATCTACCTACTGAATTTATGCCAGAAAGGTGTAACTTATACACTCTGGTCATGACAGGGCTGGGTTCGATAGTAAACTGTCCAAGGTAGCTCTCCTACATTGAGCCGACATTCTGAGAAGGTACAAACGCTTTCCCACCAGCCTGTATCTCCCCATTTGTTTGCTCATTCTCTATCATGTAGTCTTTCCAACAAGGTTTATATTTATGAGTAATAAAGTTTCTTACATTTTACCCTCCAAAAATTCAAAACAGCTCCTACAAAAGTACCACTAGCACTATTTACAATAGCCAAGACATGGAAGCAACATAAATACCCATTGACAGATCACTGAATAAAGAAGTTGTGGGGTATGTGTATATATATGTATGTGTGTATGTGTGTGTGTATTTATATAAAATTGAGTACTACTCAGCCATAGAAAAGAGTGAAATAAGGCCACTTGAAGCAACATGGATGGACCTGGAGATCATCATTCTAAGTGAAGTAAGCCAGAAAGAGAAAGAAGATTACCGTATGATATCACTTATAGGTAGAATCTTTAAAAAGGACACAAAAATGAACTTAGTTACAAAACAGAGACAGACTCACAGACATAGGAAACAACCATATCGTTACCAGTGGGAAAAGGGATGGGGAGGGGGAATTTGGGAGTTTGGGATTTGCCGATACTAACTACTATATATACTATATATATAATAGATAAACATCAAGGTCCTACTTTATAGCACAGGGAACTATATTTAATACCTTGTAATGGTGTATCATGAAAAGAATACTAAAAGAAATATATATTCGAATCACTATGCTGAGCACCAGAAATTAACACAACATTGTAAATCGACTGACTGTACTTCAGTGAAAAAAAAAAAACCAGAACACGCTAGATAAGACTTGACAATACTGAGTCATAAAGTTATGCCTGGTAGGTCTTTATGTTGTGTCACCTTGGATTCCTTTAGATTTTGTGAACCTATACTCAAAGCATAAACATTTCCGCCAGGTTCCTTCTCAGTTTTCTGAATCCACATGTGGGAGGAAGAGCCAAGCACACTAAGCAGAGGCATTTGTGCCCCACATACTGCGTCAGGTCTTCGCTCTTTCACATTCCCCAACGGCTCAGATGAACGCCCAACCTCAGGCTTCCCTCCGCACTGGCCCTGCCAGGGACTACCTTTGCAGTCCCCACTACCCCCAACCTGACAGCAGGTCTCAAGGTGGACTGGAATTGGAAAATAGTTCACCTTCACCAAAATCCTGATGTTCTACATCAAAATATTACTTTGTTTATTTTGCTTTTGTTTGAGAAGGCAGAAGAAGGGAATTCTGCTCTGCCTGTCACAGTGATTGACAGAAATGAAGCATGAAAGAGAGCAACTGTGTTTATGAGCCAGGGACGTGAAAACTAGACAAGACCTGGATCATATATTTTTAACAACTCAATAAATTTCTTTCACCCATTCCCCAAATCTTCCCATTCCAGCCAGAAAAGAATGACATCAAGTTTCAGCTAGAAATGAAATTTTATTTGTGAAGGTTAGAAAGTTATAAGATAATAAAACATAATTTAATGAAATTATAGTACCCTCCAGGGTCTCACTGAAACCTCGTTCTTGGGGCCATGCTATTGTTACAGGAAAGGAAACCATAGCGAGGTCTTTGTGCTACTTCAGCAACTAAATTCTGGATGGGTCTTAGACAGTCTCTCTTTCTGCAGAGTTCTGTGTTGTTCTCTCATCATATTAGAAGAAAGTTTGACTTACTTTACTGTTCTCAATCCTTGAGATTCAAAGTGGAATCAAGAAAAAATTCATTATGGTAAACACATTTTGTGGATGAGTTTGACAAGTTTAGAGCCAATCAATGGCAAAACTGTGTCAGGATATACAAGCGATGGCCTATGTCTCTTTTCTGGGAAATCCTGAAGAAAGAGAGCATTTGTCTTAGAAAGTTAAAATCCTTTTTTTTCCCTTTTAATTCTGTTTTCCTCCACCTTAAGAGATACTCTGCTACCCCTTGTTGAGGCAATATAATATATTTGAAAAAGCACAGACTTTGACACAAAACAGACTGATGGGAATCATGGCTGTGCAAATTAGCTTTGAGGGAAGTTCTGGAAAAACAATTAATGGCCCTGACTCTGTATCCCCCTTTGTGAAGAGCTAATAATAGTATTCATCCTGTGGGATTGTTCAGAATAAATGGTACATAAATATATAAATGAGATATAAATCTATATCACTATAATATTGAAGTCCCTACTACATACATTTCTCCTGGTGATGTTTCTATTTATCCTCAAATGTGAATGTCTTAAAATCTAAGAAATGTGTTGTCAGTCTTTTCCTCCCTGTTTTCTCCTGTTTTTTAATTTTCACCGGGGTAAATTTATTTTGGAAGGTGTTCCTAAACACATACTGAATGAATTTGATTGAAAGAATAGTCATAAGGGACTCTGTCCCCAAGCAGGTTGCCTATTAGCTATAGAGTTAACAGCTTTCAAAAAGAGAATGGGTCCCCCTGATTATAGGATAGGACTGCACTGGATGCTAGATTGTAGTCATAAGTATTTACATGATACATTTTTTTTAAGTTGGCAAAAGGCCCACCTGACCCTAATGACCTTCACTGTAATAGCCCCTGCTACCTGCCCCATTCACCTACCATCCACGTGTTTAGGTGGTGACACACACCAGAGTGTAGAAGCTTCTCCAACTTCCCAAAGAGCTGAAGACTATCTTTATACCTGTTATGAACATAATATTGCATGATACCAACTATGTAAATTGTCATACCTGTGCTGTGGTGTTCTTTCCTCCAAACTAATGTAGAAATTGCAAAACATCCTTGAATTTAAAGAAATAAAAAGGAATAACTGAGCAAATTTGAATATCGTTGCTGACAACAGTTTACAGAGTTTTGACCCAGCAGTGGTTCTTAACTCCACCTCCACCCTCACTATTTATTTTGATTGAGTTTTTTCATGTATTTCTTTAGTATGTTTTACTCAACACCTTTTATTTTTGAAACACTTTTATTTGCTGGGGATAGAACAGAGAACAAGGCAAATGAAGACTCTGTTCTCAAGGACCCTACATAGTAGTGCGGGAAATCACACAGTTAAAACATTAAAGAAGGATTATTATTATATATTGTGAAAAGGACTGTGATGAAAATAAATAGGCTGATGAGATAGACTGATTGGGAAGCCCTAATTTATATTGGATGGTCAAGGCTTCTCTGACAAGGTGATGTTCCATCTAAGGCATGGATGATAAGAATAAGCCAGCCCTGCTGGGAAATGGGACTACAGTTAGAGGAACCAGCATGTTTCTCTGATATGGGAAATATATAGTCATGTTTAAGGAATAAGAGAAATGGGTGTGGCTGGCCAGTACTAAACAAGAATGTAAGAAGGAAGATGGAGCCATGTATAGCCATGGAGGCCTAGTGAGCAGGCATAGATATGAACACAGAAGCAGAGTTGGTGGCAGGGAAATCTTGTACGTAATGATGGGGTATCCCCTCAAGTAGTAATGAGCACCTGTAGCAGTCAGATATTCATTTCTAAGTATCAGTTGCCACAGATTCGGTGATCCTTGAAGAAATATCTAATTCAAGGCAAAGTACAAAGCGAGCTTGGGACCAACATCTAGTGACTGAAAGTAAGAAAGTTCTCAAAAATTGAGAGGCTATGAAAAAGAATGTAGATGCCAGCATAACGAGGCTCTCAATGCCCAAGTTTGGGAAAACTTGATCATAAAAAGTGATAGTAATGATTTATAATATATTAAATTAAAAAATCCATGACTTCATAAGAACATTCACACAAAAAAAGGTAGTGTGGAGAGAAGAGAAATATATTTCTTTATGGAAGAATACCAACTCATAAACACAGAAGGAAGATAAGATTCAAAAGTTTCCATTTTTTAATCGGCAATTTAATAACTGGTTTGGTGAGGATCATCAATGATACTAAAACCCTAAGGTGAAAAGTTTTTAAGGAGCAGGATATTACATTGTCTCAAAGATTATTCTCAATTAAAAAAAAAAGAAAAAAAGATGCTTTTACATTGAAGAAAATGAGAGAAACCATTTCCTAACTCAGTGAATACTGTCAACATCAGTATGGAAGAAAGTAATATTAGGTGGTTCCAAATAAGATGCACTGAGAAGTACAATAGCACCTGTGTGATATTCTTGCCAAAATGTTTAACCTGAATCCACTTGTGATGAGACAGAGAGAAACATATAGTGTGGGACATTCTACAAATCAACTGGCTCATAATCCTCCTAATTGTCATTGACATCAAGGATACACACACACACGCATGTGCGTGTGCACAAATTTGGAAGAATATTCTAGATTAATGGAAAGTAAAGAAGCATGATAACTAAAAACGTGATCATGAATTGAATCCTGAAGGGAAAGCACTATGAAGGATGTTATTGGAATAATTGAAATATTTGAATATAGACAGTATATTAGATCATTTATGAATGTTAAATTTGTTAAGTGGGATTATAATATAGCTATGTAAGAGGATGTCCTTGTTCTTAGGAGATGAATGCTTAATTAGGGGTAATGGGTCATGATTCCTGCAATATACTTTCAAACGGCTCATCAAAAAGTGTATGCATGTATACTTTTTAATGACATACGTATGTGAGAGAGGGAAAGAAAGAGAGAGAATGTAGTAAAGTGGTAACCATTGGAGAACCTGGATGAAGGGTATTATGCAGGTGTTCACTGTAATATTCCTTCAAATTTTGCATAAGTTTGAACTTTTTCAAAATAAATGGGGGAGGGAAATGGGGCATCCCAATGGATAGTCAGGTGGAATACAGGAAATTAAGGGCCATGTAATATTCAACTGGGCAAATAGTCTACATCAAGCTAATCTGTGAGCAGGCATCGGGTTGTCAGCTTCTTGGTGTGTACTTGTGGCAAATAGACCCTAAGTTGACCCCAATGATATCCTACCCCTGGTGTTCACACTTTTGAGTAGATGCCACTCCTTGAGTGTGGGTGAGACCTGTGACTTTCCTCTAACCAACAGAATATGGCAGAAGGGATGTATGGTCACTCCTTGATTATATAACATTATATAAGACTCTCTTAGCTGACTGGAGTGAGATTCTCCTTGCCAACTTGATGAAGTAAGTAGCCAGGTTAAAGCAATTCCATATGACAAGAAATTGTGGGTGGTCTCTAAAAACAGAGTTTTCCTGAACCTGAGGGAAACCTCCAGCTGAGAAAAATCCAACCAGAAAATTTTCCAGCCAGAAAAAGCCAGGGCCGTCCATCCTACAGAGAAATGGAATCTAATTGTACCAACAACCTAATTGAGACTACAGACAAGAATGCAGGCTCATCAAATTCTTGATTATAGCCTTGTAAGACTCTCAACTGAGGAATTAGATAAGCTTGCCTGGCCTCCTGACCCATGGAAAGTATAAGATAGCAACATGTGTTGTTTTATGCTGCTAAATTTGCGGTAGTTTGCTAGACAACAATAGGTAACAAATCCAGAGCTGAAAAAAGAGACTCTAGTTTGCGGGAAGGAAAGGATTTCCAAGAGGAAAACAAGGTGCCCTAAGTCATGAATTACTCGGGGGAAGGGTCAAGGAAGGGGCTTTGGGCCAAGGAATACAACAAAGACCCTGTTATCAGCAATGGGATACAAGGCAATGGTTTAATCTCAGAAATAAAATACCAAATACTCCAGAGGAGTGTGAAGTTAAGATGAGACTAGGAGCAGGTGCACTTGAGTTTGCTTTATCTTATCCAGGGTCACAGAACGATTCAGTAGGGCAGCTGGTATTTAAGTCCATGCAGCCATGCTTCCCAGCCTTGCTTGCATGCCTAGACTCTGCTACACTCCTTCTCTTTGTTAATGGTTGCATAGCATTTCTTTGTTACTAATGCTCTATAATTTATTTGAGAACTTGAATGGCATTGGTCATGTCTTTCCAGTTTGTACTATTATACCTACCTCGACAGTACACACCTTTACACAAAGTCTTTGTGCATGTCTTCTATTATTTCATTAGGATTTTCAGTAGCCTTGCTTGGTCAAAACCATTTTCAGTTGCTGACTACTGTAGAGCTATTATTGGTATAGAGATGTTTTAAGACTTGTTCTTTGGTAAACAGTGATCATACCTTTGATTTACTAATCTCGTACAATGTAGTAAGAATTGTGCTGAGTGCTTTGTATTAATTATCTCACTTAATCTTCAGAGTAATATTATTACATACGTACTATCATCAGCCAGCATTTTTTCAGATGAGGGGATTGAGGTTCAAAGACATTAATTTTTGCATGGTCACATAGTAAATAAAGATTCAAACCCAGTTCATTCTGACTCCAGAGCATGTTTTGTGACCACCATCCTCTTCTGTGCAGAGTAGGCATGCCCAGCAGATTGGAGGAGGAATAAATGTTAGAAGGTATTAAAGTCATTTAGAAGGAGTAGATTAGGATAATGTTCCCAAATTGTGGTCCCCAGACTACAGCATCAGTGCCATCTGGGATTTTTTAATCATATAAATGATCGGGCCTCCTCCCAGAGCTACTAAATCAGAAACTAGGGGTAGGGCCTTGTTATCTGTGCATGCTGAAATTTGAGAACCAGTGGACTAAAATGATAGCAGTGGAACATGAGAGACAAGGGGTAAAAATCATACTACTTGATGAGGATATAGGGAATTTTAGAGTTGAATGTATTCCCCATATTTGGAGCATGGCTCAGAGAAAAAATGGTGGTGACATAGAAGAAAAGAGTAAGAGAATCACTTTTATGTTTTTTCCATCATTCTGAAGCTTGACAACTTTCAACAGGTACATTCTGGATACACAAAAATAGCTTAACAGTGAGTGCTAAGTTATTTTCATTACTGCTTCCCCAAACTATCCTGATAGTTAAGGCAAAGAATCAGGATGTTTGCTTTCTGCACTGAGGTAAGCAGGAGGGGGTGGTGGCAGTGGGATGTGTGTCGTCCAATTAAGCATAGAAAAAAAAAGATGCAAGACTCCTGTGAAAATGAAAGGCTTGTAGAAGTTAATTTTAAACGCAGGCGCATGTGGCTGGTACGGTAGCATGAGTCATGGAGATGACTATATTAATAAAAGCAGTATTATAACAAATGGAGGTAATAAAACACTGCAGCATTAACTGGGCTACATCAGAAGCCTTGCTGTTCTTAGGCGCTTGCCTTTCAACCTTAGTGGAAATTAAAAACTAAGCCCTTTGTGAGGAAACCCTGTTCCACCTGAAACAGTATCAAAAATCTTCATCTCGGTCAAATTAATTGCAGTAGTATTTGCCGCTGTTGAAGAAAACACTAGGCAATTCCTGGGGAATTGCCTCTGATCACCTCAACTAATAAGACCGACCTATTTGGATAATTCACTTGGTGGTTTTCAAAGCATTTCAATATAAAGCATCTTAACTGAGATTGATAAACTGGTGAATGGGGCAAAGAAGGCTTTCCTGGTACCATTTTATGGTGGAGAATGGAGACTCACAGAGGTCTTGTTGTGACAGAGGTCTTTTTTTAGGTCATGTTGTCATTTTTGGCCACACGTATTCCACGTAACTTCTTCCCTTAATGAGTTCTGTTTAAGGAGGTTCTTCATTCTCCCGTGTAATGTACTTCTGGTCAGTTCACCCCACTAGCTGTCATATGAGACCAGATATGTGTGATCTGCAGCAGAACACAAGGTGTGAGATTAAGCTGGATTCGCTATTTCTGGACTTTTTTCCCCTTCCATTTAAAATCATATTGTGAATATTATCCTGTGTCATTAAAATATTCTTCTAAAATATCATTTTCAGTTTTGCACTAGTATTAATTTTTACAGGAATATCCTTATGCATGGATATGTGTGCATCTCTTATTTCCTCAGTACAAAATGCTAGCTCTAGGATTACCGTGTCCAAGGGTTATGATCATTTGCAAAAAGCCTTTGTTCCATACTGTTGTAGTATCTCCCAGAAAGAGCTTACATATTTATATTCCGCTCAATGGTGCCTGAGAACACACATTTTCCAGAACCTTACCAATAGTGCCTGGTGTCTATTTTTATGATTTGCATTTTTTGATGACTAGTGGATCAAAAATTACATTTAGAAAAAGATTGGTCACTTGTCTTTCTCGTCCTGTGAATTCTGTTTATCTCTTTAGTTCGGGAATTGGCAAGCTTTTGTTGTAAAGGGCCAAATAGTTAACATTTTAGGCTTTGTGGCCGTATGGTGTCTGGATCTCAAGTAGTGAACTCTGCCATTGTGGTGCAGAAGTAGCCATTACATAATGTAAAACTGAATAGGCATGGCTGGGTTCCGGAAAACATTACTCACAGAAACAGGCAGTGGGCCAGATTTGGTTCATGGGTCATAGTTTGCCAACCCCTGATTTAGTTCATTATTAGGTATTTATCACTTTCTTAATTATTCTTAAAGTTTTGCATATATTAAGAAGAATTAGCCCTTTGTAATCTACAGTGGAAACGCCTCCCAGCTTGTTGAAAATTTTTTGTATTTAAATATAAAAATTTTTCCTTTTTATTTCTGCCTTTGCCTTGATGCTTAGCAAGATTTCACCACTGAAAAACCAGCTAATTATTTACTCACGTTTTCTTCTAGTCCTCTTATGGTTTAATATTTGTGATTCACTCTTTAATCCATCTGGAAACAGTTTTGTTGTGAGGCTTGAGGTGGTGAGAACTAAGTTCATATTTTGCAACAAATAGTCAACCAGTGGCGTCAGCACCTTTTATTAAAGAAACCTTCTTTGCTCTGTGGGGCTTCTTTTAAAGTTAAGTCTCTAAGAAACTGGATGTGTCTCTTATGATCTTAAAGATGTTGTCTTCTGAGTCTAGCATCTGAAAAATAATGGCTCAAGAAGGATGTTCACTGTAGGGGGCCTCTCAACCTCCCTTTGTGCCCACTTTAATCCAGTTTGAAATGCACCAAGGATTCTGCTTTAAGTACAGCTGTTTCTATTGTTGTAGCTGCGGCTGTCCTTACACTTATTTTTCAGATACATCTGTCTCTTTGCATTTGTATTGCTCAGTGGAGACATGCCTTTTGTAAAAAGCCAGAGAGACTGTGAGTCCTCTTTCTGTTACGATTTCGCCTTGGTTCCGTCTTCTCATTCACAGTAGGCTTGGTTTCCGCACGGTATGATGGAACTACTTGTCTACACTACACTGTGCCTCCTTCTCATACTGTTCTTTTTATCTGTGCATAAAAGCTGTCTTTTCTTTTTATTTCCTGACTGTAAGGATAATTTTAGGTCTCCTTGACTCCCAAGGAACCCTACTCTGGATTACGGATTGGAGTAATTAACCTTTTTTTTTTTTTCTAATACCACTGACCATAATGGCACACTCCCAATTTAGTGGTACGTTCACCTTGACCATTTCCTCTCTGGTGTCTTTTCTGACAATATAATCATGGTTCTCCCTAGACCTTCTCATCCCAATTGTCACTGTTCTCTGGTCTCAACCTGGTAAAAGTCTATTAAGGGATTGAATGTTCTTTCCCTAAGGTTTGAGAAAATGAGGAATGGCTTCCACATAGAAGACCACTGGAAGACAGACCCCACAACCCTGGGAAACAAGCATTTTTTATGAATTCCTTTCTTGTTTTAAGGTTAAAAATTAATGTGCTTACAACTTGAGGGAAAGGCACAAAATGGTTGTATTTAAAATGCACAATCTTTGACTTATAGTCAAATATCTGTTTTCCTAACAAAGTGATTTTCAAATCTTTGATTTCTTTCTGATTCCACGATACACACACACACACACACACACACACACACACACACACACACACACACACACACACACACAGCTGACCCTTATAACAAGGCTTTGAAATGTGTGGGTCCATTTATAAGAAGATTTTAAAAAAAACATACTGTTTATGATCTGTGGTTGGTTAAATTCACAGATGCAGAATCTGAATACAGAAGGCTGACTTTGGGACTTAAAGATCCAGGAATTTTGGTATCTGTACAGGTCCTGGAACCTGAGGATATTGAGGAACAACTGTAGTTTGCATGGGTAAGGCAGGATAATATGTAAAAATTCACTCATAGAATCTGGAGTTACAAGATCCTCAAAATTGCGTGGTTAACCCAAAGCCTTATCCAACATAAAGTCTATTTTTAGTGAGAACTATGTAAACTTTTTGTCCTAGAAAATCAATAAATAAATTTTATACTTTGCAGTTGAAAAAAGTGTAACATTAATGCACTGTAGTAATATTTAGAATTTAAAAACAGGATTAATAAAAACTTTTCAAAAAGCAGTCAATCACCTCCATGTAATTACAGTGTTTTGTATGTTGAATTCAACATTGGTTCTTGCTGTTCCAAGTTCATAGCAAACATTTACTTGCAATCCTGGCAGAGACCTTGTAAGGTCCATTAAGTATGATAAACTCGACATGCACTACAAAGGGACCAAGACATGGAGGTAAAATGATTTGTCCTGGGATGTATAGCCTGTTAATGAATAAGTGTGACCCTCCATATCTCACTAACATCCTCATGCCTAACGTCACATATCTGGAGGTGACTTTGGATGTGGCACATTCTTTCCTGTTATCACCTAGAGGCTTCAAGTGAAGGAGATACATCCACCTCTTCTAGGCAACGTGCCTTCTTATCTCTTGGCTCTGATCACAGTATTCCTCCATTTTCTTTCTGTGTTTATAAACGCAGTTTATGTTAGTTACATGGACTTGCCTTATTTAGCAGTATTATAAAATGACCAAAACACAAGGAAGGGTTTCTTTGTTGAAATTCTACTGGAAGCTCCTTGACACTGGAAATAATACGATCTTTGTTCCCTCTATCTCTCTTAGTACCTAGTTCCGGTTGCCAGATTATCTATTTGGGGGCCAGATACTAGATCATTCTAAGGAACATACACTTAACTGGAAGAGGCTGGAACAGTAGAAGGAGTAATTAGAGTTGTGTGTCCTTAGTCAAATCACCCTACCCCTCTGGACACTGGTGTCTTTTTATTAATAAAGGGAGACTAAAGTATTTTATCTCTAAGTTTCCTTCCAGTTCTAGAATTCTATGATTCCCAAGCATTGCTTAATTTTTTATTGTACCAGTATAGCACAGTTGTTATGCACATGGATTTTGGAGTCAGACTTAGGTTAAAGGAACAATTCGATCACCCTATGACAATAAAATCTTGGGCTAGTCCTTCGGCATACCCAAATTTCTGTTTTCTTTATTGGTAAAATGGGTATAATAATACCTTTCTCACAGAGTCATTGTGAGACAGTGCATGTAACGTGCTTCACACAGTTAATAGCATAGAGAAATAATAAATGTTAACTGTAAACTATAAGCTATATCTAGGGCCAGCTCTTGGGAAAACTGTGAGACGTAAATTTAGAGTTTGGCACTTCCCCTTGCCTCTTTCTGTGCTCCCCAGTTTTGTCATTTTTCTCCATGGCCACTCCATCTTCACCTACTGCATACAGGCATTGAGGTGTTGAGGGAGGGCTTTTGCTTGTGGCCAGTGGCTACACAATATTGTGGTGACCATGTCTCCATCTAAGCGAGCCATGTATATACAGTGATAATATATTTAGATCTTTGAGTCTGTAATTTTCCATTTCCCGCTTAAGAAAATTTCCCTGGTAATTAATACTGAATATCTGATTCCAGGAACCATGCCTCAAGAGAGTTTCCTTGCATGCAGTGTGCATTAGTTATTAGGAACTGCCAGGCACTCATTTATAAAGCTGATTACAGGCCTGGGTTTTTTTTTTTTTATCACTTACAGAATGTTCATAATAATTGCATGAGTTCAGGCAGACTGTGTCTCTCCATGAAGCTATATATCTTCAGAGAAAGAAATCTTTATCTTTATTACATGACAGCTCACGTGCTCATATCCATCACTTTTTGAGTGTAGCTTATTTGTAGCCTGGTGGGAGTTATATAATCTGCCACTAACATTTCAACAAAGAAACGAGAGAGAATTAAGAGAGAGGTACCTCACTCATCTTTCCACAAATTCTATTTTGTTAATAGAAATGAGATCTCAAATCAGTGGCAGGTTCTCCTGCCCATTCCAAATACCACTGTTACACTGTTTTAGCTAAATCACTGAGAATCTCCTCCCTCTCTCTCTTTCTCTCTCTCTCTCACACACACACATAACACACATACATACACACATAGGCATACATAAACGAGATGGGTTGTGATAAAAATATAATGAACATTAGAAATACCTCTAAAGTCAAGCCAATGTAGTCCATTTGGATGGCTTTTGGCCATTCTGGTCATGGCACGCACTAATTTTACATCATGTTGGCACATGTCCAAGAGGTGGGATTTGTGGGGCACCACTAGCCTGTGCCTGTCTAAAGCAGGATTTCTCAACTTTGACAGTATTGACATTCTGGGTCAATATTTAGCAGTATCCTGAACTCAATCCATTAGATGCCAGTAGTACCACACACCTCCCCAGCTGTAATAAAAACATCTCCAGATATTGGCACATGTCCCTGGAACACAAGATTACCCCCAGCTGAGAACCAGAGTTCTAAGGCTATCTCTTTTCCCCTGCTTCTTCCCCATTACAGTGACCACAGATGTAATTTTTAAAAAATTCATCTAAAAGCTTTGTTTCCAAATAGCCACAGTTAAAAGGTATAGGCATTTCTTAAGAAAGGAATAAGACACTCACCAATGCCTCTCCAACGTGTCTGCCCACACGCTGGGATCATTTGCAGATCTTTACATTATACTGTTGTCTGGGTGGAACTGCTCCCAGAAATTCTGATGTTCTGAGTGTGACCTGGGTATTGAGATGTTTAAAAATATTTCCTATGATTCTAATGTACTGCAAAGTTGGCGAATTACTGTTCTGGGTGTCTCCTGTTAGGAAGTGGTCATTGAAAAGCTGATTATGTTAGGAGCTTGACAATATGCAAGGCAGGAGGACCTTACTCACGTGCTAGGCTGTGAACTCTCCCTGGAAGGGAAACGGTGGATGTAACTGAGTAACAGTTAACAGTGATAACAGATCCGGGAGGGGGAGGGGTCATAGCTACAGACTACTTTGGACCACACTATATATTCTGAAAAGTACTTCTACTCTCTCTCTGTCCCCTGCTCTTACTAGACACAAAGGAACACATAAAAATGCTATTTGAAACTAGGAAGAACTATATTTTCAGGTCAGCTTTATTGATGGTGAAACCAATTTTAGGTTAACATCAAGGCAGTATTCAAGGGAAATAAAGTAACCAAAGGACAAGACCCTTTAGAGCACACCATTCTGTAGAACAGAAAATGGATGGCTTTGCTTGATCCCAGAGGTGGAAGATAGATGTCTGCCTTCTTCTTAGACACTGGAGGCTGATTTTATGCAGATGAGTGACAGTTGTCCCCATCTGGCTGCCTCCCTGGGTCACAACCTAGCCACCAGTGACTGCAGCAGAATTGGGGCCACAGGGAAGTCTGGCTCAGCACCTGACAGGTGGAGAGCAGAGAGCTGTGTCATGCATTTAAAGGAGTCGTCGTAGGTGAACAGGAGACAAAACAAACAGTTCACCCTTGGAGTTGTGCTGCGTGTTTTATTTCTGCCCCAGTGAGGTTAGGTAGAGTCTCTCCAGCTTCTCGTAACAACCCTTGTGTGTGAATCTGACATTCTTTGAGTTTTCCTAAATTCATCTTGCACTAGCTTTTGTTTTTAGCTCTTTTGTTTGGCAAAAAATAATTTAATTAGTTTTTATTCATTTTCTCTAAAAATACTTACTAGAATGATCAAATCCAAGGGTTGAAAAGGAGCCTAATTAGAGGTCATTGAGACCAGTAATTCTCAAACTTTAACAGGAATATGAATCACGTGAGCCCTTGTTAAATGCTGCTTACTGTGTGCTCAGAGGATTGACAAGTGGGCATCACTTGGGAGCTTGTAAGAACTACAGAACTGAAGGTCCTCTTCCCCAAACTCTTGAACAGGAATCTGTATTTTTAACAAGATTCCCCAGGTGATTCTTCCGCACTGGAAAGGTTGAGAAACAGGTAGAGCAACTTTTTTATGATTCAGTGTAGGGTGAGGAATCTCCTTCGACCTTGTATTTTAGTCTGGCGAATAATTGTTCATTCACATTTTCTAGGCTTGTTCGGTTTCACTCACTTCTCCAAACAATCACTGAGTATCTGCTGTGTTCCAAGCACGGGAATATAATAGTTAATAAAATATTCTCTGACATTTAAGCTTGGTTTTTCTCTTCCATGCTCTGAAGTACTAGAGTTCCCCTATTTTGAACCTCTTCTAAGCACTGCAGTGTGGAGCGACCAAGGCCCAACCTACACTTGATTTTAAATGAGAGCCAGAGAAATTCCAGGCTGGATTACAGGAATGCTTTCCTAACTGGGTCTTCCTAATTCTAAACTTCCTCTTTCCAATTGTTTGTCTACACTGCAGCCTCGTGATCTTTTGGCACCACTCATAATTCTTTCCTTAATTTCTATGACTTATTCGTAATGGCTTTCTTTAAGTTCCTTGAAAGCATCAAGCTCGATCACACCTTAGTGACTTCACGTATGCTTTCCCCTTCTTGTGGAATGGTCTCCTCCTGATCTGGGTAAGTGTCATTAATTCTTTAGGATGCCATCTTCGGTGGAACTTGTTCAGAGCAGCTTTACTTGTCCACTTCCTCTCTAATCAACTCCTTTTGTTATCATCATTCATTCTACTCCTTTATATCTCCTTTCTAACACTTACAACCTAAACTGAGAATATTTATAATTGTATGTTTTAGCGGGGATAACTTAATAATGGTCTCTTATATCATAATCTAAGCTCCAGGGGCTTAAGAACTTTGTCTGGTTTTTCACCATGGATCCCTGAGCTTTAGAGTACTATTTGGCACGTTGTCTATGCTCAGTTAATATTTGTTGAATGCAAAGTATATCTTCTCTCACCAGCCTACCTAATATTACTTCCCATGGCCAATCTTTTTCTTTTAATTCTTATTTTTTATTGAAATGTATTCGATTTACAATGCTAGTTTCAGGTGTAGAGCAAAGCAATTCAATTATACATATATATACATATACTTTTTTTCAGATTCTTTTCCATTATAAGTTATTTCAAGAAACTGAATATGCTTCCCTGTGCTATGCAGTAGGTCCTTATTGTTTATCTATTTTATATATAATAGTCTGCATTTGTTAATTCAAAACTCTTAATCTGTCCCTCCCCCACCCCTTCCCCCTCTGGTAATCACAGTTTGTTTTCTATGTCCGTGAGTCTATTTCTGGTTTGTAAATAAAATTTGTATCTCTCTTTAAGATTCTACATTTAAGTGATATTATATGATATTTGTCTTTTTCTGTCTGACTTACTTCATTTAATAATGCTAGAAACAACCTAAATGTCCATCGGCAGATGAGTGAAGAAAGAAGATGAGGTGTATATACAATGGAATACTATTCAGCCATAAAAAGAGAATAAGATAATACTATTTGCACCAACATGGATGGACCTAGAGATTATCATATTAAGTGAAGTAAGTCAGCAAAGACATATCATATGATACTCACTGGCCAATCTTTAATTCATTGTCCTCTTTTATTTCCTTTATAACAGTTATTGTTAGCTGATACAGTCTTGTTGATTAATGCATTTACTTATGTTTTAATGTCTCTCTCCTCCAGCTAGACTATAAATTCCTTGAGAGTGTGGACTCTGAAGTAGACTGCCTGGTTTTAAATCTCAGGTTTACTACTTACTGCATCTGTACCTGTGAGAAAATCACTCACTTCAGCCAGTCCATGTGCCTCGTTGTTAAAATAATAGTAATAATTGTAAGCCCACTATGAGAATAAAATGAAAGATTACATATAAGCCACCTATCAGAATGCCCATAGTAAGCATAATATGAGTTGTGAACTGTGGTGATTATGGTATTTTTCAGTGTTATTTATATATGCTCTCTTGGCAAATAGATCAGTACCACACACATAGCAGGTTCTCCTTAAATATGTTTTGAATATATTAAGGAAAGTATTTTACCTTCGTAGGCATGAAAGTGATATTTTATTTGGCTTGTGAGGAACAGTGCCAATTTACCAGGTTTCATAGACATTACTGATCTGCCATGATGTACTTTAAAATTTCCCATTATGATTATGAGTGGAAGGGAAGTGAGTTAGCCTTTGCTGCTGTATTTCTGGTTTTGGAGAAAATACACCTCTGAACACCTAGATCCAATTCCAGTCCCTTAATCAGTGTGACTCTGGATATTCGGCTCTTAGAACTACTGTTCAATTAAATTGTTTTGTACCCACCCCGTTCCCACACCCAATTTGGCCTATGGTGAATATAAATTTTAAATTGATTTCAGTGCTACTGTGAAGAAAACTTCTGTCTGGGCAAGAAATGTATTCTAAGGGAAGAATTGGGTGCTAATTTAAATTCCCCCTCCCTTTACTACAAATGTTAGGACGTTGAGACAAGTTTGAGCAGGGAGATTCAAGCCCTTAATTCAGCCCTCTCTCCACATACATGAAAAAGAGAAGCTTAGTGATTTATCATACTGTGTATTTTATTGTACTGTCATTTTTTTGTATATTTAAGTTTGGTTAATACAATCTTGACAGCAGGGTAGAATGTAATTTAAATTTTAATATTTTCAGCTACAGCAATGACAATGTATTATTTCTGCATATGGAAAGATACCAGTTCTCTGATTGACTGATACAGCAGAGGGGAACAAATATATATCCTCGGGTTACTTTTTTAAAATAGAAGTGAAAGATCACCTCACCATGTAAGTGATGTCATGACATAATAGATGCTTTGAATTATTCACTAAATTTTTGGTGCCGAAGATCCTATCAAGTTTTAAAATATATATTTAGATATCTCAAAAGGGGCTACAGCACAGAAAATAAAGCCAATATTTTATGATAACCTTAAGTGGGGTATAATCTATAAAATATTGAACTACTATGTTGTACACCTGAAACTAGTATATTCTTAAAAATCAACTATAGTTCAGGAAAAAAGAATTATTTAATTTTCAAAATTGATCTTTAAAAATTTATAACACCATTATATAATAATAATAATAATAATAATAATAATAATAATAATAATAATATAATAATATCTATTATCATTAGTGGGTAGGTTCAATCATGTCTCTCCACAGGCAACATTCTGAATTTGAATAACTTATAAGACTAATACTTATATTGTTTCCAGACACCAGATTTATAAAGGGGCCCTACTGTGTTAATTTTGCACTATGAAGATGAAAATTTCAATAGCATCAATTAGAGTTAAGTGAAAATCACAGAACCCGAGAGCTTTTGACCTGAAACAAGCATATATGAGTTGTAATCCTAGGTATAGGGAACTAGTTGGATTACTTCCAGACCTATGACTCAGACATTTAGTTATCCAAATGCCATAGCAGGAATGTGCCCTCAGTTCATACATGATCTGAGTCAAAGTGGGTGTCCTTTTTTTTTTTTTTTTTAGGAGTCAGTAGAAATGAGCAGTATTTTAAGCAGTTTGGAATAATTATCGTGGATCACTGATCCAGGTCCTTGTTACTCTTCACGTTATCTCCACAATCGTGCCTGATGTATTATAGGTACACAATATATTGTTATTAAATGAATAAACAAATTTCTATCATTTTTAAAATTAAAACCACAGAGATATTGGAACTCCAGTATTTTTTTTTCAGGTATTGGGACTCTAAGACTCTGCCTAGGGTTTGGGATATCTTTGGAACAAAGTTTGAAAACTCCTGATAACAATAAAAACTGAGATGAAACAGGTAGTGAATGAATAGTTCTAGCCTTCCTCAGTTACTCTCAATCCTACAGCATCTTCTTGCTTCCACTGTTTTTTTTGGCTTCAGTATCCTATTTACTTGTATTCTCTCTTCAAATTACAATAGAGGGAATACTAATGAAGGAGACAAGATCAGGCAAAATGTAGACAGAAGTGTGGAAGGTACAGTGAATTGAGTTTCGCACTCTGAAAATGTGAAATGAGATGAGACCTCATGGAAAGAAAAATAGTACGATTTCCTTTTATTTTCTGGCATCTCATCCCATGAATGAATCTTACTAATAGTATATTTTCTGGAATACAGCAAATCAGATTAGGTCAAAATAAGCAGTACTTCTATATGCAGAAGGAGAAAAGGATGCTGAGGAACCAGCACTGGAGTGTGGAGACCTGAACTTCCTATCTACCTGAAGTAGCATTTTAGATAGCTAAGAAAAGAGAACGGGAATGCATTTTCTTACTTCTTTTCAGAATGTCGATGTGGTTCTGCGATCCAAATTGTCAGGATAGCCAGAGGCTACTGCCTGACAGCGTTAGACTACAGAGCTACCTCTACAATCTGAATTGAAGCATGTAGCTCTACTTAGGAAAACAATCTGACATGACAATTTCCCATGATATAGTTTAAACCCAAGTAACTGGATGCATTCTTTAGTGAGGGTATAGTTTTAGAAGGAGATTTTCCCATCAGGGCAGCCTGAAGCAAAATTGAGAATAAAGGCAGCTTTTTCTGTGATCAAGTTCTTTCATTCCCAGGTACATCACTATCCTGGGTCCGCAGTCTCTGGCCTGCAACTGCAGTTCTGACTACTCTCTCCTTGAGACAGTCCTTCATTCTGCTCCACTCAAACGCTGAACATCTGCTTCTGATGCAGGATGCTGTGATATGAACCCTAAATATAGAAAAGTACAGTTAAAATGTTCAAGGAAAATATATATCTGACTCCCATTTTCTGCAACCAAGAAGGATGAGACTTAGTGGGGAAAATACCCAAAGGTGTAATTATAAACATAAGCAATTCAAATGAAGAAGAAAAAGCTAAATAACCAAGAAGTATTATATTAATAGCATGATGTATAAGACTAGAAGCAGAAAGACTAAGATTCAGAGTGAATGTGGGCTTACACAAATGGCTAAGATTAATAAAAGGGCTTTAAAATTTATGCCTCAAGTAAGAGCAGAGCAAGGAGGATCTGATGCTGGAAGTTGACAGAAACAAAGTAAAAATGACTTAGTTCTTATCATTTTTCTGCCTTCTCTGTCTCTGAGAGTGGGCCTCACACCAGAATGAGCAGTAGGCACTGGTTCAGAGATAATTCATTTTCAAGTGCGTTTAAAGAAAACACCTAACTGCTTTAAGTAATAACATTGAAATATAAAAAAGAGAACTGGAATATTATAATATTCATCTTTTACTAATTGTCTTTGATTAATTTTGGGGG